>NW_011340072.1:221596-282550 GCF_000735185.1 Notothenia coriiceps | reverse complement strand
CGGCAAACGACAGTACTGCTGCTGCGTTTTAAACTGTTGGATCAGTCGTCAATATGACCCCCACCCACACCGTTGACATCGCACGACTTGATCAGAGTTCATTACGATAAACCGACGGTTCTCGAGGTTCTTCGATCTCGCTCGGTTAAGAAAACTCGTTCGTAACTAATACGCACTGTACCAGAGTTAAACGCCCTGCGTACTTAACCCAAGTTTGCGACACGCACGTGCGCGATGCCCCTGCCCACCAGTGGATTGCGTGAGTGTGAGTCTGTGTCTGTGTGTGTGTGTGTATGTCGTCTGTGTATGAGTTGTGGTAGTGTGTGTGTCTCAGTCTGTTGTGTGTGTGTGTAAGTTGTGTGTCTAAATGCGTGTGTGTTGCGTATGTCTATGTAGTCTATGTATGTGTGAATACTTCTATTACCTAAGGGAGTAACTAGGTGATAATAGTATTTTTTTATCTTGTGTGCTCTAGTTGTGACATCCTTCACTTCCTTGTCTGCCTATGGCTCCTGGCTTTATTGAGCACCAAGAGAATTGTGTATGTATCCTGTGGGGTGTGTGTGTCGAAGTCTTACTAAAGCAGGACCACACCAACCGTATGTAGCTCTTGTTGATGACGAAATCACTACAAGACATAACGCGTCAAATATAAAATACACATTATTTCTATGTTTGTACATCAAAGTAAGGTATCTCACCTTGCTATTCTGGAAAGACTACGTATATATAATTTCTACTAGATTCTAAAGCGGTACACCGGTAGTGTCGACTGTTCTGAATGTTTTGTTAACTTATATGTTGTAGTGTTGTACCGGAATTTATCTGAGCCTCGGTGCGGTACTTTATGAAATACGAACACAATGGAGATCTGTGCTAGGGTACAGACTGTGGTAGTCTTTTAGCGGTCCTTTGAGGCCAGTTGGTGCGTCAACAGGACTTTGTATGTGTTTTTTTACATTTTATTCGTTCTTTAACCACTTTGTATTGTCTGAATAAAACTTTTCCGTTACTAACCTAGGTGTATTCTTCAGTCACTCACATTTTTTTATTGACGTCTATTCGTGGTGGTGTATTAGAACGTTTTACTCTGTAGCACAAGCGTCTGTCACGTCACACACAGTACACACAACACACCATATCACTACAAACACTCCGCAAACCTACACTCTAACACTCGGTACTGGTCGTCAGATAAGATATCACGCGTTGTGTCAGCAATTTTCGACTGGATTGCTCCTTACTAATCTAACCGTGGTCGAGTTACCTCCGTCCGCTCCTAGTCTCTTCACACTCCGGTACAAGTGGGTAACAAACACGTGGTTTACTTAGAACAGACTACGTATACATACCAACACACGTCTACAAAATCACTCCTGACGAGCAGACAAGTTGTTTACAGCTGGTCGCGTGTTATGGACTACTTCAACTTTGATGCAACGTACAGTCGTGTGTTATAAGTCGAGTTTAGGTCTTGATCGTTGATAGTCGACAGGGTGCCTAAACGCATGACACAAGTCCTAGTACCTTTTATGCTAAAACCCTGTTACTGTAGACTATACCGACGAACCATACGGAGACTCGACGTTTTCATAGTGAATCTAAGAAGTATTCCCTAGTCACTATGCTACGTGCTAAGTCACACGCGTCGATTTCTAACCTTAGAACTCAGGCGCCTTAGCCTGTTTACTCACACGAGGTCTCTTTTTTCTCACTGCTCCAAACAATAAGTTCACTCCCTTTAGGTACGCAATACTAACGGCAATGACTCAATTGACGTACGGTCGATCTTTTTCTCAGTATGAAGAACAATTCTTGCGAAATATACATGACAATGCTATCTCTACACGTGATCACATCATCACTTCTATCATATTCAGCAGTGAACGTCGAGAAGTTTCATCCTAATTAGTGCATTTTCACTTTGGTCAATCTGCTAGGATAAAACGGACACACACACCAACATACGTGATGCACACATCCACAGACACACCACCTACACCACCAATCACTCACCCACACAAACATTCACACAACCATGCAATGTACCGCACATCAACCTTATACCGATATACACGACACCAAACAACATATCACACTAGCCGTCAGTCTTTACTATTACCACCGTCGTCTTATCGACTTCACTAATTATCTACTTTAGCCAGGTAGCATTAAGTACAGTATATGTAATAATGAGCTGCTAGGTCGCGTGCCACATAACCCACAACAATTAACATAGACAAATCACAGACACGTAATACACAGGCCACAGCCACACACCTCGCCACACCAATACACTTGTAACTTACAGTTATCTTCTAGGTAGTGGATCCAGCTTGGTCGTGTAGCATTGTATGTTGCTGATTACCGTCATTTGTGTCGTATCAATATTTACAGTGCTTACTAAATTGTGTTGACATACACCTCTCTATGTATAATTTACGATACTTTTTTTCTGCCAAATACTTACTGTTATCGTGACTTCCTGTACGTAACAACATATATTGACACTATCTTGACCCGTCTATGTAAGTTAACGAAAATTAAATTCCAGTTTCTGTCCGAGACGTATTATTAGTTTATACATTGAAGGCATTTTTTAGGACAATGTCCTTGGCCCTACTTAATGTCCTACACTCACAGCACGCAGTCACGATCACTATACGCAGTAGTTTCACAGTTTGGATGCACACTTATGCTCACTTCTCACACCAACACATATAAAACACCACCACACACCTGCAAGTGTGGGTAGGCACCCCATTTTTACAGTGGGCTGCAATGTCCTCGAACGATGCGGGTACCGATGTTTAATTGTACATCTCATTGACTCGACCGTCTGTGTCTAATCTTACGTGACTGACATTATCACTGCTGAAGTGCTAGTTCGCTCTTCGTGATGAACATCAAAACTTGTACATCCGACTAATTATGTATAAAGTACATCTCTCGTCCTTTGAAATGTCAACCATACTTCTAACACTAATGTCTAAAACGTAAAATAAATACACACTTATCCCTTGTTGGTGCGCTTGGATGTTTTCTTTATTACTAAACTGAAAGCAGAACAAACGGACGAACCCACAATGAAGCGTGACGGTTATTTAGCTTTTTCTCCTTAGTCTAAAGTCTAAATTTACGGACATATTCTCTCTTCGCGTCGTTAATCACTTCAATAACATACTTTTAGTAGTGTCCTCGCATTTCTTGCCCTGTCTTCCTTGTCCTTGGTAAAAGTTTATTTCTTCTTCGAACCATTTCTCTCTACTTTATTTTGTTTGTTATTATCAATAGAAATATTTGCCTGTAATATCGTCCTCTGTACAGGGCGAGCGACAGACGCTGTGCAAAAGACTTCCGGCGGAAATGAAGTGCATTTGTGTAGGGTTATGCCGCGCTACCCGTGGTTTTGTCGCGTGAACTTGTCTATAGAAAATGGCGTCTGAAGCACCAGTAAGTAAAAAGAGAAGGTGTGGGTACAGGAAAGAGTGGGAGAGGGAATATGTGTGGCTGAAGGCTGTTGAGGGGGATAGTGAGAGGGTTTTCTGTGACATTTGCAAAACGTCCTTCTCAATCGGACATGGAGGCGAATACGATGTCAAACGACACAGACTGACTGACACACACAACAAAAATGTCCAACAAAAAGAGACATCGAAATCTATGGATGCTTTCCTCCGACCCAAAAACGACTGTCTAGCTGACAAAGTCACTGCTGCAGAGGTGACGAGTGTGTATCACACTGTCCAACACGCTACATCATATCGAGCAGGAGATTGTGGGGAGACAGGGTTGCAAATTTACCATTTTTAGGTTACACTTGCCTTTTAGGTGAAAATGTCATTGTTCTGCATAGGATTTTATGTTGGCAACTTTTTGCATTGTTGTCACCTTGTGATGTTGATGGGTTCGCACTCCTGTGTCTATACTGAAAAAACCTTTGGAACCTTCTCATGAATGTTGCTTGAAGTGAATAAATTGCTTAAGTTAAATAGCATTTGCCAATTCATTGTTCAAAATGTTATGAATCTTTATTTAGAAAGAAATACACTTTGGTGGCCTATTGATGGACATACATCAGATATTACACATGTCTAGTGGAATAGGGCACTATTAATGTACTATGTAAGATGGTATGTGCTAGAAATAGGTAAACCACTTCCGCGCCGGGCAGTGTCCCACATTGTCCCTCAGAAACATACCCCTTGTCCCCCCTTGGGCTTCTTAGCAGGTGGTCACCCTAGATGTAGGTCATCACCAAACCTGCTGCATTCTGGGAATTTATTGTGGTAATACTAATCTAAAACATAATGACTAAAATAAGGACATTTTGGTGCTTTATGACATTTACAATTCAAGCCTGAGATAATATAAACAATAATAAAATGACGCAATGGATATGGAATTTTGACCTGAATAGGTTTGAAAATATTTTAAAAGAGGATTGCAATAATAGTGGGCTTATAGTTAAATATAAAAACAATATTTTAGTTATAATACAGTCCATTATTATTAGACTGGCATCCATCCTATATTTGTCATGTCACAATAAATCATTTGTAGCTATTGTTCCTTTTCATTGTGAGTAGAATACCAACTCTATTAGCCAAATATCCTTACAAATCTGAATGTAATGGTTAACCAGATAGTCACGCCATTCTTTCCTACCCCCTGGATTTTAAAGTGACGTGTAACTCCCAATCCCCCTTGAAAAAGGTAAGAAAGAAACAAAACGTTTATTTTAAGCAGAGGCACAGAAAACGGCAGTGGAGGAAGGAAGCATGGCTGGCACGGAGACGTCAGGGACAGGAGGCAAAAATCCAGGCGAAGAGATCACAGGTAGTGATGTTACGTATTGCGCCGAGGCTTCGGAGTGTGTGTCGAGTAACCCCCGAAGCTTTTTGTGAAGCATGAATCAAGGCTTGTATCGTTTTGGGCCAGTGACGTCAGCGACGACAAACGAAGCCTCGCTGCCTGTCGATACCACGTGACTGCTTCAGAAAGCGATTCAGATCGGTTGAACCGTTGAACCACAACGCTCATATTACCCATGGTGACATAATAAGAACCATATTACCCCTCCTGTACCTGGGCCCGCTGGTGACANTAGTGATGTTACGTATTGCGCCGAGGCTTCAGAGCGTGTGTCGAGTAATCCCCGAAGCTTTTTGTGAAGCATGAATCGAGGCTTGTATAGTTTTGGGCCAGTGACGTCATCGATGACAAACGAAGCCTCGCTGCCTGTCGATACCACGTGACTGNAATAACCCACAGGGAAACGTGACATGGCAAACAGCAAAAACATCCAAACCTACCAAACTATAAACGTGACATAACATGAGAATCGTGACAGTGACTGCTTCAGGAAGCGATTCAGATCGGTTGAACTGTTGAACCACAACGCTCATAATACCCATGGTGACATAATAAGAACCATATTACCCCTCCTGTACCTGGGCCCGCTGGTGACACGATGGAATTAAAAGAGCTCAGAACCTCACTTATATAGAGGTCGGAACATGTCATAAGTATAAATAGATACAAGCATAAATAAATGTAGGAATAAAAACATGAATAAATAAATGAATAAATACAGGAATAAATATCTTACAGTGTTTTCACGGATGCTCTGGCTCAGCTGGAAAGCAGTTGACTCACGGCCGTAGGGTCCCTGGTTCAACGACTCGTCAATACATCTTTTTTGTAGTTTATAAAAGCTACAGCTAAATGAGATAATGTAGTTAATAAATGTATTCTTTGATATGGTTTAGCCTTTCTCAGGCTACAACATGGTTAAGTTTAGGAATATTACTAAGGAATACAAATCCCTCTTTGCAATGTTTACCAGCTTCCTTAGGCTTTTCAATCACAATCAACTGGAATAAAAACAATATTGTTAACATGAACATATGTTTAATGTTCGTTGTTTAGAGTTATTCTAAGGCTTTACTCATTGTCAACTAGGTATGAGATAGAGCACACTGTTGAGATATCCAATCTGCCTGTTTTACACACTTTGACCAACAGGGGGGTTTGTGTTCAAATGAAGCCCTTGATGAAGCCTCATGAGATGAACCCTTTTGCGAACCAATTGGCTGGAAAGCTTCAAAGCTTCATAAGGCTTCATCTCGCCATCACTACTAACAGCTAACAGCTGATGTCGTTTTTGTGTTTTGCAAGATGACATCACGGCTCCGCCTACACTGCGTTACTATAGTTACTACCCCAGTTCCTAAACTGTAATGACAACGCAGCATAAAGTGAGCCTGGCCTACCAAGGCCTAACTGTGTGGTTTTAAGCGGGAATACTTTTTAAATCCCATTTTAGGTTGGCAATGGCTTTGACAAGATTTGTTTCCTGTTGTCACTGCAGCCCAGCGTGAATCCAGCCGCACATGGTCCACTGCCTTCACAACATCAAAAAGTATGGAGTGAGGGGCTCAGAACAGGAAACAAAACTAGCCCCCATCCATTGAAGTAGGGAAAGGTTTTCCAACTTACATCAGCTGTTGGGAGACAAGAGATTAATGTTGCAGTTTCCCACCGTTTAACTAGGTTTGTAGTTTGACTCCGACCCAAGATAAGAGACTTACAATAACATCACAATGTCAATCTTTTCAAGAAGGTGGTTGAAGGAAGGACGGATGCAGCTGCTGGGAAACTATTAGTGGAATACTGATTTACATTAGCCACGTTGGGAAGTAGGAATATTCTCTTTTTTGGACAAAGGGCAGAAAACTGAATATTTAGTTCATTTAGCTGTAGTAACTTGTTCTATCAGATCAGAAACCCTTATTTGTCTCATTCCAGATGACATGGAAATACACAGAATAATACTTAAAATGTTATAAGAATCAATTGCAATATATAGTGGTGTATCATCTGCATGAGAACAAATCCCGAGGGAGTGTCTAAGATGGCATTTCCATGAAAAATAAGTAAATAGGAAAGGAAATATGACCCCAGGATGGAGCCCTGAGGCACCGCAAATGTGACCTGGCTTCCAAGCAAAACCACTAGGTATTTTATTGTGAAAAGCAGGGTATAAAATACTAATAATCAGACTCAAAGGCAGACGGTGAAATCCATGTTAACATGTTTAACACTCACAGTTTCTGAAAAAACAACCCAAAGGTTTATTCACTCAACGGTCTTATCCTTTTATACTAATATTTAAAAATCACCACAAATGAGGGATTCATGTTCAGAAAAAAGGGACTTGCAACACTCTTAAAGGTCCCCTGCTATACTGTTCTTCATCAATATATTATAGGTCTCAGATACAGTATATACAAAACATGTCTCTGAAGTGTTTGGCTCCAAACACCAAACAGATCATTGCAGGATTACCCATAATCCCCTGTTTCAGCCCTGTTTCCAAAGTGCTGATTCTCTGTCTGTTACTTTAGATGAAAATAAGGAGCCCCTCCCCACGCCCCTCTGAGAGAGATTTGGTTAAAAAGAACTCAATGGTGCTCTCGGAGGAGATTCAGGTGATAAGGTGGGGGGGGTTACCTTGGTTGCTGATTGGCTAATGGTTACACAAGGCAAAATATCGTTATGACATCATAAAGTGGCCAAAATCTGATCAGCTCATTTTCAGACAGGTTTTTATTTAAATGGATCAGGACAAAAAGAGAGAGAATCTTTTTTTCTCATACTTTCAGAATCTCTTTACACAGAGGGGACACATGTCTATGCATAAAAGACATGAAAAAGTGGATTTTGCATAATAGGTGACCTTTAATATGTGTAGATTATCATACTCCACAAAATGTGTATCATACTGTCAGTATCATAAAAATATGTTTACCATCGTTCATATTTTCTGAAAAATCCCATTGCTTGTTGAGGGACCCCGTGCGATGTTAACTCTACGGTCCGCCCACAGAAACACGTCATCACTGCACCACTCTATTGGGTGCAACATCTGAATTCAGAAATCATTGTTTTTCAACATGAAAGGAGCCAGAAAACCCTGTCCAGTGTAGTAATCCTGGATACTTTCAGTTTAATTTCCCAATGACCAGGCCAGGTGGGAAGGTAAATGAGCCCAGGTGGCTAACCGGGCCTGTTATACCCCGGAGGGAAACCTTGCAATCAACAGCAACACAACCTCCATGGTGATGGATAGTGTCACATGTCCTCCTCAGTGTCTCTGCTCTAAGTGCTGTGCATACTGCGCCGATGGCTCACATCATACTCTACTGTGATAGATTATAGATAGACAGAAAGCTGTGTGAGCACCGCCAGATTTGGGAAATGTGGTGTAACCGTAGACCCTGGATCTAGTCGGCCCATCTTTTACCAGCTCAAACTGCCACAGGAAGACACTTTTAGTAGGTGGGCAATGTTCGCTAATGTAGATCTTCTTTCCAAATTGCGATGATAAGCAACGCTGAAATGCGCCCTGAAATGAAATCACACGGAAACCGAAAGCTTATCAAGATGAAACTGTGCAATAATACAAGAATTATCCATCACCATCCATCATGTATTTGTTTGCAGGAAACAGATTACATGGATCTTAATTGAAATATTATTTTACCTTCATTTGAATTATTTATGGGGTTGTTGACTAGATTCATACCTCAGAGATAGAACACATTATGTGATGCAAGAATGTGTGTGTGTATTTGCGAGCTTTTCTCATATATTATTCACAAAGTAGATTCTGAATATGGTCTAACGTAGCCATACGAAGCATATCAAAGGGCCTGTCTTTGATACAATTTATTTGAGATCCACTGGCCAGAGCCGAGCTGTCCATTGGCCGACCATTGCTAATGAGATCGGGGGGTAAAATTGAGAGTGGTGGGCTGGCTGTCATCCGCTAGGTGATGGTTTTAAGACTAAGCAGTGATACTTCATTAATTAACCTTCACATTCTATGTAGATCTGCTCATCAAGATGCAGTTAATTAAAGAAAGGTCATTCCAAGGGCTGCTGGGAAGCGGCATTATTACAATGGAGGGATGGCACTGCTTTGAGCGAGATAACACAGGGGAAGGGGAAGGGGGGGGGTGCAGGGAGAAGGAGAAGGCGATCACCCAAACGCTAATAAAATGGCAGACCACTCGCCAAAGCCAGTTTCTGAACTCCAGACTGCAGAACACCTTAGTCGTAAAAAAAAAAGATATACGAGTTGTTTTTGTGTTTATTTCTGACATTCCCTTCTTTTTTTTCTTTTTTTTAAGAAAGACACATTTCAAAAGCTTTAATGGAGAATGCCTCAGTAAAATATTCATTACTCTCAATCGACAGCATCTATCTTTTAGCATCTCGGTATAGTTTTTCTACTCTCTTTTTCGCAGCTCCCTGCCAATTTCTTGGGTGAATTCTACTTTCTCTGACCTTGCTCAGTGTAGAGGAAAATAAATTCCTTTTTGAGTAAATAAAAGGCCTGCCGGGTATAAAATAGTTATGCGTCATCTGTAAGTGAAATCCACTTCTGGGTGGTGACTTATTCATTTTGATTTCTGTCTATCTGTCTATAAATCTATCTTTGTCACCGCCTGGTAAAGCACAGCTCGAATATGTACCCATGATTTGGAAAGTGGATCAAATGTGTTTTGTCATAAGACTATATAAAAACGTCCCCATTAGGCTCTTATCAATCAGTAAGCGATAGTCTTGCATGCCTGCGTACTGACATAAGGACAGGGACAGTGCGAGAGTGTGAAATAATGTCTGTACTATTGCCTCTCAGCCAATCCCATAAGTGAGATCAGACTTAGTGTTACAAATGGCTTTCTATAATGTTTTTCCAAGTCTTATTTTTTGATAATGTCCACCCCCTCCTCCCAGCACTGTCTTGTTTGGTTCCTTGGGTGTATGAAGAGAATTGGAAACAACATTGAAGGCGGTTCCCCATTCATTCCTATGAGATATTCCCTGGATCATTCTGCGATCTTTCCTGAATCTTCTCTAGGTCTTTCCTGAATCTTCTCTAGGTCTCTCCTGGATCTTCAGTAGATCTTCCTTGGATGTCTCCTGGATCTTCCCTGGATGTGTTGGCGATCTTTCCTGAATCTACCGTGAAATTTGTTCTGGATCTTCCCTTGATGTTTCCTGGATCTTCCCTAGATCTTACCTGAATGTTTCCTCAATCCTACCTTGATCTTACTTGGATCGTCCCTGGATGTTTTCTTGATGTTTCCTTGATGTTTCCTGGATCTTATCTAGATCTTCCCTAGATCGTCCCTGGATGTTTCCTTGATGTTTCCTTGATGTTTCCTTGATGTTTCCTGGATCTTCTCTAGATCTTCCCTAGATCGTCCCTGGATGTTTCCTTGATGTTTCCTGGATCTTCTCTAAATCTTACCTGAATGTTTCCTCAATCCTAACTTGATCTATACTTGGATATTTCCTAGATCTTACCTGAATCTTCCTTGATGTTTCCTGGATCTTCTCTAGATCTTCCCTAGATCGTCCCTGGATGTTTCCTCGATGTTTCCTGGATCTTCTCTAGATCTTACCTGAATATTTCCTCAATCCTACCTTGATCTATAATTGGATATTTCCTAGATCTTACCTGAATCTTCCTTGGATGTTTCCTGGATCTTTTGGCAATCTCCTGCATTCATCTTGGCTCATTTAAATGAATGAAAGGGGAAAGTATTTGACATTTAGCACATATAAAAATGTTTAGAACTTAAAGGGGACCTATCATGCAAAATGCGCTTTGTGATGTCTTTTATATACATAAATATGTCCCCTGTGCGTCGGGGAACTCACGCAGCGTCAGAAAATAAAACCCTCTCTCTTTTCCTCCGTACCCAAATCTTTTAAAAACGGGTGTACAACGAGCGGATACAGATTCNCGCCCATCTACTTCCGGTCCATGGGACCTTATTTCGGAAAAATTATGTATTGAAGTCAATGGGGAGAGGAAACGTATCTTTCGATCCCGTTTGAATTGTGCCATGAATTACACATATGATGTTTGTCAATCTTAAAAAATAATTTCCATGTCAAAAAAGTCACAGTTTGTCGTAAATCTGTTGAAATATAAGACTATGAAAAATACAAAACTAGAAAGACTACCAATACCGGAGTCGCGTAAGTGATAAGTCACTCATAACTGATGTCACAATTGTTTTCCTCCACTAAAATAGAGATGGCTAAGATAAGATAACTTTAACAAGATGCCTGTATGCTTAATACCAGGTTGTAATCATACCAGCAATGGGTCTTGTTCTTTCTTTCGCTTTCCGTCTGATTAAAGGACCAGGAGTGGCTGGATCAAGTTAGCTACCTAGCTAGTAGCAAGCACGTTAGTTAGCATTACAGCCGGCTTAGCCTTGTCATTTGTACTAGCCTTAACATGAAGTAACATGAAGTAACCCAAAATGTTAAACAGTAAGAGTAGTAGTCATATTTCGTGAACCCTTTGAAGAGTACTGTCACACCGGTGTGATCATTCTATAATACACCATTTAAGCCCGGGGAGAAATGCTAACGCTACATTAGCATCGGCGATCTGTTCTACTTCATGCTATCTGCACAAATGGTTGACATTAAACATTAAAAAGATCAGGTAGTTCAGAGAGAAAAATGAAAAGGCTACGACTGTAATGCTAACTAACGTGCTTGCTACTAGTTAGGTAGCTAACTTGATCCAGCCAGGCACTCCTGGTCCTTTCATCAGACGGGAAGCGAAAGAACGAGCAATATTGACCCATTGCTGGTATGATAACAACCTGGTACTAAGCACACAGGCCTCTTGTTAAAGTTATCTTATTTTAGCCATCTCTTATATTTAGCAGAGGAAAACAATTGTGACATCAGTTATGACATCACTTATGCGACTCTGGGATTTGTAGTCTTTCTAGTTGCGTATTTTTCAGTCTTAAGACAAACTGTGACTTTTTTGACATGGAAATGATTTTTTTAAGATTGACAAACATCATATGTGTAATTCGTGGCACAATTCAAACGGGATCGAAAGATAAGTTCTCTCTCTCCATTGACTTCAGTGCATAATTTTTCAGAAATAAGGTCCCATGGACCGGAAGTAGATGGGCGTGACTTCGCCACTCTATTGTCAAAGCATTTAATATATTCATTGCTATCGGGATGTTAAAGGTGGGGAAGATAAGTTTGAGAAACCGACACTTTTTGTTATATTCCATGGAATGCTCTTACATCCCGATAGCAATGAATATCTTAAGTGCTTTGACAAAAAATCCATAAAAAAACATCATCTTTGGAAGCCGTAGTACTGTAAAAAGCACGACCAATCATTTTAGCCGGCCCGGCTAAAATAACTATAGGTATACTAGCGTAACCCCGGTTCTCAGAGTAACATGAGTGAGATGTCTCACTATGGGAGGCACATCCCATAGTGAGACATCGAAACGAATGTTATGAATGAGAACTGGATGGCCTACCTGCCTGTCAGCCTTCCATCTGTGCACAAATTTATCTCGTGCCCTCATTGGTCATGTGCCCTTTCCTGTGTGTTCCTCTGTAATGAAGTGGCAGATTTTTTTTTGTGTATTTTCAAATTCTAGCGCTCAAAATCAAATTCAATTCAATTTTTATACAAAAAGTGTTTCTGAAATAAATTACATACCCCACCTTTAATAAACACTTTATATCTTGTATGTTTAATATTTGCTAAAGAGTAAAAAAAAAATTGGGATTATGAGCTGGAATATTTCTTTGCTAGGAGCCATTGCCAGGCATCTAGTGTTGTGTTTTTCTTAATTGTAACATGTAAAGTGCGTCTAAAAGGTAGGCAGGTAGTTGCTTTGAACATTTCCAATCTGTTTGATGCTTTTGTCCCTTTCTCAGCCACCCTTTGTCAAATTGTGACTTACTAAGGTGAAAGTACACACAAGGACGCCCTAATGTAAATAAACATCATCCGAACCTACCTGTCCGGTCCTGGCTATTATGTAAGAAAGGTCAAATTCGCTGGATTTAGGAGAACCCAGCAGCTCCTAAATGTCATGTGCTTGCTTTCCTCCTATGGCCTCGAGAAACTGTGATGACAGAGAAAACTGGCTTTAACCAGCAATAGAAAAAGCAATGTTAATTGTACAGATAAATTATTTCACAGGTAATGTGTTGAACACTGTCATTAAGGCCATTACAAATGGTTAGAGAATCATGTTTTCTAATCGAAGACATACATAATAGCACATTTGCTGAAAACATATCCACAATGTTTTAAATAGGCTTTTAATATTAGGAAATGTTATACCCTTTTTGACATAACAGTTATTTCTCCCTATTTTTGCATGATAAATTCATAAGTGTGAAGACACAACCAACGTTATAATAATCTATTCTTTGCTAAACAAACATTGATATAGTCCTGAATAGTTTCAGCTTTTGTTGCTTGCTATGCTTTTGTTGCTTGCTATGTTCAAAATGTTCGGTCAGATTTCCTGGTCACGGTATATGTTTGGTTCCTCATGTCAGTAAAAATTACTTCACGAGGAAAAAATGAGCGTGTCAGCAGCTAAACCTATAGATCAATGCAGTGGTTGTGTGCTCACCAACGGATAACCTCATTAAAACGAACGAGCACTTATCCATGCTCATTGATCTTACTGCTCGGTTTAGCACTGTTACCTTGGTGCTGTTATCCTGGCAGATGATGTTCTCTTCAGGGATGAAGTGCAGCATTGATCCTTCTTGATCCTGAAACTCCTGGCTTTTTGAAGCAGCTTTTGTAACTTTGATATTCTTTAGAATAAAGGAAAAATGTGTGGTTAACTGTTGCCTGTAGGTTAAACATATAAAGCTGTATACATCTGTGTAGCATGTTTAAGCTATGTCAGACTAAGGCTTTTTTAATCTTTTATTTCCCTGCTCATAGTTATCCTGTAAACCAAGTGATCACAATCCATGACAGCTTCACTTATCTAACCTTTGGGCTACTGAGACATACTGAAAATGTGTGAAGCAGGAAGTTACTATAAATAGTTAAGAAAGGTGGTGACTACTACACTAACACATCACAACAGGAGCTACCACTGAATTCCCATGAGGCAGATGCAGTGAATAATGTGATGCAGTCTTAACAGGCCTGGTTTATAGGCAGCAGTCCTCTTCCCTGGTCATAGCAGGAAAAGTGAGGTTGTTACTTATCTCAGTAACAATTGAGATTTGAGAAGAGAATAAAACTCCATTACCGTCATTGCAGAAAGCACAATTCAATTAAGTGGCAGTCCTAAAGGTTTCACACATACCAAACAGCAATAAGTAAGAATAACATGAACTGTATATCTTGAAGTTATAAAGTTTCCGGATATTGCACATTTGCAAATAAAGAGGAACACATATTGTACAAATAAATATATTAAGGTGTAACCAGAAATAAAAGAAGCTTCTCTCTTTCAGTCAAATAACTCTTGCTCAATATTAAAAACACTTGTCAGCGTCAGTGACTTAGTTTTCACAACTCTTCTGTTGAATAAACACACTTGACTGTTTCCCTCTGCTACAATAGAAGATCCTTCAAGCATCACACTGTTTCCTAAAAAAATACTATTTAATGAATATGTATCATCAATCCTCAACCTCATTATATTCTTGGTGTTTTCCTTGAATGACCACTGATTTATACTGATATCTCAGCCAATGCTTCAAAAAGATGTACCTCCATATTCCTTTTATTTAATTAATGAACAGCACCTGTCTTTCTATTTTGACAAGCCAAAACCCAACAATAAATACTAAAAAACGAATTTTACATTTTAAGATAAAATGCTTTCTGAATTTTATTTGAAGTTTTAAGACAACACATCAATTACTCAATTTAATATTCTCTTACTGATAATATAATTGTGTAAGAAGGTCTTTTGTGCATGGGACAAATGCAGGAAAGGAGATTTTGCATCGTTTCCAAAGAAACATTTCACCACAAAACCTAAACACATGTCAGGACATCTGAGGAATATGTGCTCATCATTTAATGTTCATGCATTATAAATCCGTCAGATGGCGAGTGAGGTGCTGTTCTAACTTGTGAAACTCTGCTTCAGGCAGAAGATACCTCTCTATGACATCCTTGACATCTTTCTCAGTAGAGAGCTCATAGTCCTTCTTGTTCTTGAATGGTAAATGCCCTGCCAGCTCACAGAGAGCAACATTGAAGGCAGACTCGTCCTTTGCACCGAAGCACGATGTTCTGGGCCATACAGCGATGCGAACACCTTTTCTTGAGCAGTGATCCTTTTCATCCTGTATCTGATCAGAGGGCGGACTCCCGCGAGTCAAGAACAGGTTGTGCGCAGTATTACTTTCCACAAGAAAGTCTGTGACCTGATAAATGGCTCTGGCAACTTTCACCACACACTCTGATTCTGTGTAAAACAAAAAGCCTGCAGGAGAGTCCAACAAGCGATAAAATCCCTTTTCAGGAACTAGCGGCTTGACAGGCACAGATTCTATCTGGAGCTCATGGTGCAGGTAGTACCCATGTAGGTGTAAATGATTGACAGAGGCAAATGCTCCAAGACTATTGAACCCCACACGGAAGCCAGGATCGGAGCTCAGGAGCACAGATTCAATACCAACCTGGATGGAGAAGCTTGTCAGGACCTGCGGTAAACAGCATGAAGGTTCTTGAACAAAGAGACAATGTCCAAACTCCAAAGGGCTGACATTGACCAGCACGACCACTCTCCAACGTTCATGCAACTGTCCCGTTTCCTTTCTTCCCTCAACAACCTTTGTCATCTCAAATATGACTTCTTCTGGATCGATTTTGTTAAAATTAAACTGATTGGCATTGAACTCCTGCTTAATGCTCAGTATTTCCTCAGGCTTTCTTCTTTGTAATCCTCTTTGAATATTCAGCTGGGCCACATAGCCATGCGGGCCCGGCATGATACGCGTTTGTAAGTCATCCAGATGGTAGCGGAAGAGCCCCCTGTTCATCCTGTCTGACCAGCCGGCTTGGATGGTCTGGTCAAAATGTGATGGCTCTGGTGCAAGTCCATTTCCACTGCTCCGCTGGGCCTCTGTGACAAAGTCCTGGCCGTTATACACAAACTGGAGCGTCATGGTTAGATCTGCAGGGGAATAGTGAGGCAGAGAGGCGTTACATTTGACAATAAGGTTCACTATGGTATGTTAATGTATCATTCTGTTGTAGTCAGACATAGAGCCAGGTGATAGCCAGCTTGTGATCATAGCAGCGAGTTATGATTATCAATCACTCTGCATAGAGTAGCACTATCATACTGCATTGTAGTTAAACTATATGGTATGGATTTGGAAACAATCTATTTTTGGTAAATCAATTCATAACACATACGTAAGCAAAACGTTTGCAATGACACATTAATCATCAAGTATAATTTCCACGTATAGCCAATGGCCAAATTAGCACAAAGGTATTGAGGATAGCACACTGGTTTGGTGTAACTCGTATTCAACTAAAATTCAACAAGGTCCAGTTAGAGAAAATCTCCTCATGCAAAGGTCCGGAACATCAAAATGTCTAACTTGCTTTATGAATTAGTGTGATATATAGAGCTTCATCAACGTCTGCATGTAATCAACAACTGACTGCCAATCAAATAAAGAAAGTACAATTCAAAACCAACTATTTATTGTCAATTAACATTGAACTATACAGATATACAGTAAAATACTGTGGATATGTGTAATGTTCCTCTCTGGCTGCATTTAAAAATAAAATAGGAGAAAATAAATAAAATAGCTTTTGAAAATATGTGCATCTTAAAAGTACTTAATTTTAGATAAATAAAATAAAGTGTAGCAGCAGCTTGAGTTTCCCTTTTTCTTTGTTAACCGTTTCACATCATGACTTAACTGTTTCAGACGATTATAGAACAATATCAGTCTTTACACATCATAACAATTCAACAGTTTTAAAGTTTCTCTTTCTTTCCCTCTTATATTGCAGTCCCTCACTCACTTTTTTTATATTCAGTGCGAGCTTGAGCTTATCCTTCCAGGAGTTTGTAAATCTGGGCTGAAATTGTGTCAGGGCCATTCTCATATACACATGCAGGTGCTCATTGGTTAGCCTCGGTTAGCCTGCGCAGGAACGATATTTAGTTTTATTTTGATCCTGGTCGACTGATCATATTGGGCTCTGAGACTGCTTATTTTTTGTGACCTCAGTTCTGACTTGAGAGGGAATGTTTGATCAAACAATTTGTGTTTTGTCTCATGGTGGCGTTTTGGCACTTTTAATGAGCGCCACGGTCTCTGAACAAATGAGACACACTGGTTCTGTGCTCCCAGTGGGCAGGATGAACATGAATGAGTCTGTCCACTCAGGGTTAAAAGCTCTGTCCACTTTCCTCTTCTTGGAGAGCGCCATGTGTAATTATGTGTCTCTCCCTGTCTATCACTAACACGCCTGTTCACTCTCCTCTCCGCTTCTCTCCCTGTATCGCTAATTATTCTCTAAACTCACTATATTCACCGCTTTTCTCCTTATTATACATCCATGCTTCTCGTTCTCTCATCTCTTCTTCTGTGTTTCTCTCCCTGTATCGCTCACTCGTCTCTTTCGCTCCCTGTCGGCAGCGGTTAAAATAGAATCGCCCCGTCAAAATTGAATTCCCCTATTAATGTATTGACTTTAGGTCCGGGTCCGGTTGGCGTCTGGGTCCAGATCCAGACCGCGGTCCGCCTGTTGCCGACCCCTTAGGGACCATCTATACTATATAGATGGTCCCTAAGTGACACACTGTGGAGGAGCGAGGGTTCGGCTGTGACCGGCCTGGCTGCTGAAAGTCCGCTGGATCGTAGTTTTTTTGCAGTTCGACCTGTTTAAAGCTTTTTTATATACCTTTGAGTGATAATTTGTATACTAATGGGTCCAAAGACATTTAATCGTACATGTGTCTATGATATGAATGAATGTATTCGCTTCCTTACCTGCACGTGTTCTTCTTCTGTGGTGTTTATTCGTGAATTTCCGGTTCAATTTTTCACAATAAATGTTTCTATAAAAGTTTTTATTTGGAAAATATTTGTTACCCCTTTAATACTTGTGTACATCAATTTCGACATCAGGTTGAATAAATAATTGAGTTTAATATGTTTTACATTTACATTTTAATACGGTAATGATAGCAGTTATAGCAGCCTACCGGTTTTAAGTTGAAAGGAGGACAACTTGACAAAAAAAACAACGTTACATCCGATACATATTTCCAAAAACAGATCGCTGCGTATTACACGAAAACTATACTAAATATAAGCACATGATACATCTAAAATTCACCTAGTAGTGAAACAAATATTCAAATAATTTAGGCTAGCCTACATTATTTCAATATTTGTTTGTGGTCACAATAAGCAGACTCAAACGAAAAGTCCTGCATTCACTTACAGAATTGTCATCAACAAAATGTAATCAAAGCATCAAAGGTAAAATAATTTGCTTTCAGAGTTAACACATTATTACATTACATTACATTGCATTTAGCTGACGCTTTTATCCAAAGCGACTTACAATAAGTGCATTCGACCAAGATACAAACTTGAAGAAAACAGGATCATATAGGCCTAAGTACATCAGGTTTCATAGAGCTAAAACATTTCAAGTGCTCAACTTTAGATAAGCCAGTCCTTTATTAGTATATAAGTGCTTTGTTAGCAATTATTTGTTAGTAATTCTATCGTTCGAAGTGGAGTCGATTATATACTGGAATATTATTATTGATGCATTTAGATATAAATATTTGCCTAATGTTATGTATGTGAGGTAAAGCCAAGTACAAAGTACAATATTTGCCTCTACTAATTGGGCATAAAATGAAATTCCTCCTTACTATTTGTTTCAAAATAATCTTGTTCCCCCTAATAAGTGCTCACATACAACCCACCCCACCCCCAATAATCACACACATAAAGCTGTTCAGAGGATATCCAAACGATAAGCCGTATTGTATTGAAAAAGAATGTGAGCAATATTTTACTGCTGAGCAACTGTCCAGTTTTTCCTTGTTGATCCGTGGAGGCTCAACTCACTCTGAAAGAATGAGCAGCTGGCCAATGAGCCATCACGGTTATTTTTGTCTCTGCATGCTTTAGGAGATAAAGCAGGCAGTGATTGGCAGAGTTGTGAATGTGTACCACAGAGTTTTGGGGCTCATCACAGATGGTGCGTCTCATCTAAACTACCTACTGAACTAGCTGTGAAAAACTATGGAAGACAGCAACAACAAAGTAGGTACAGTTGTATTTGATGCCTGTTTAGTAGCCTATATGTAAAACTGCTATGATTTCTCAAAAGTTATTTAAACATCGACAGCTACAAAAATAGTTGTGGGCAGTTAACAAATTACACTTTGATTAATTATTTGAAATATTGATTATGGGGTTTCTTTTCTACGTTGAAATGGCTTTAACCTTTTTAGAGCTTCAAGAGTTGGACAATAATAGAGTTGTATCTGTTTAGAGGAACAGATGGCAGTCTGGTCCGCCATGCTTCTAGTTATTTTTAACACCATCAACAGTTTCTGTTACCAAAACATCACTCTCACTATGATAGCCTAATGCTCGTTTGTTATTTTTGCCCTGATTGTTTTAGCTGGTCTTTCATTTCATTTTCTCTGACAGTTTTGTACCACTGTCTTTTGTAGGTTGAAAAGAACACAGAAGATAAAGCTCCCAATCTAAATATAAATATGACACCAAATGCTGATGGAGGGCACACACAAGATGATTCACAGTCACCCCTAACAGTCATTGTCCAAGGTATGTACTGCATTAATCCAATCTGTAATTAATCCATTAATACGCCGCATATTCCCTAGATAGTGACTATTAATACTTCTCTTCTCCCAATTTTCAATTTAATCATGTTTAAATTAATCACAATTATAGATATATATGCAATAAACCATATTGTGAAACAAATACGAGACTAATTTAAAGCGTAACAACACAATCTTAGTTCAAACACGTACTTATATGTTTTTGTGGCTTAATATCTCGCAATGTTTTGAACGCGTCACATTTCAAAGTTCTGAAATGTTTTCCATCCTTTAACATGTGTTCACTGATCTGATAAACGTTTTTATTCAAATTAATTTAATTGAAATACGTATTTGGTTTATCAAGCAAAATATTCATTTTGTAAAATCAGCCAGACTCCGCAAAGTAATCCCAATTAATGTAATAATTTCACGCTTTTATCCTCTTACACCAGGTCATGGGGCCACTTCTGACGAGAGTGGAGAAAACAATCCCGATGTCCAGACTGGCCCTGACACAGATAAGGAAAATGCCATTAAGCCAAACCTCCAGATAACATATAGCACATTTACTGTCAAGAATGGTCAAGATCTGAAGGTAGAGATCCCAGTGGTTGGGCACCCTGCTCCAAAAATTGAATGGAAAAGAGATGGTCAGGCCGTCAAGGAGACATCAAGACTAGAGGTTACGAATATATCATCATTAACAGTTCTTCATATCAGACATGCTGCCAGGGAGCACTTTGGTCAATACTCTATCATTGCAAACAACAGTGCTGGAAAATGTACAGGAGAAATCACTGTGGTTGTTCTAGAAAAGCCAGATCCACCTACAGGGCCTTTGAGAATTGATGAGATCAGTTCTGACTACATTGTCATCTCCTGGGAGCCACCAGAGTACACAGGAGGTTGTCAGCTAGACAACTATGTAGTAGAGAAACGTGACACTCTAAGTACAGAATGGCAGACTGTGTCAGCAACAACAGTAAGAACCACAATCAAAGTAACAAAACTGAAGACAGGAAATGAATACCAATTCAGAGTGTTTGCAGAAAATAGATATGGAAAGAGCACTGCAATCACCTCTCCTATTGTAATGGCACAGTATCCTTTTAGTGTGCCCACTGAGCCTGCCACCCCCTTTGTGTCCACAGTGGCAAAGTACAGCATGGTGGTTGAATGGGAGCCTCCAGCCAAAGATGGAGGCAGCCCACTCATCGGCTATCACCTTGAACGCAAAGAGAAGAACAGCATTTTATGGACCAAGCTGAACAAACTTGTTATACCTGATGCTCGCTTCAAAACAAATGGACTGGAGGAAGGCATTGAGTATGAATTTAGGGTCTTTGCGGAGAATATTGCTGGACTTAGCCCATCTAGTAAAATATCTGAATGCTATGTGGCAAGAGATCCGTGTGATCCACCTGGTAAACCTGAAGCTGTTGTCATAACAAGAGAGAACATCACACTTCAGTGGGAAAAACCGAAGTTTGACGGTGGAAGCGCAATTACAGGCTATGTTGTTGAAAAGAGGGAGCTACCAGATGGCAGATGGATGAAGGCAAACTACACCAGTGTTATTGAGAATCAGTTCACAGTCACAGGTCTGACAGGAGGTCAAAGTTATGAGTTTAGAGTGACTGCTAAGAATGGTGCTGGTGTTTGGAGCACACCTTCAGAAAATGTAAACATCATCGCTCAGGATGTTATTGAAGGACCCACAGTGCTTTTGGATCCCAAGTTCAAGAGTACTACTGTTGTTCAGGCTGGTGAGACATTTGTTATTGATGCTGATTACTTTGGAAAGCCCCTCCCTGAAGTAAGTTGGCTCAAGGATGGAAAAGAAATTGACAAAGCTACAAAGAGAATGGAGGTAAAAAACACCCTCACTCACACAACTTTGACCGTCAGGAATTGTGCACGAGTGGACGGGGGACAGTTTGTCTTGAGCCTCAGAAACATGGGTGGAACTACATCTACCCGCGTTGTTGTCAAGGTCCTGGATAGATCTGGTCCTCCAGACGGACCACTGAAGGTGAAAGTTGTCAGTGCAGAGAAGTGTAATCTTCACTGGAACCCCCCTTTAAATGATGGTGGTGCCACTGTTTCCCACTACATCATTGAAAAAAGGGAGACCAACCGTGTTACTTGGACAGGGGTTGAGCATCACGTTGAAGCTGTCAGTTACAAAGTGACAAAACTGGTGCCTGGTAAAGAGTATATATTAAGAATTGCTGCTGTGAATAAGTTCGGTGTTGGTGAATTTCTGGAATCAGAACCCTTCATTGCACAAAATCCATTTACAACACCCAGCGCACCTTCTACCCCTTCAGCCAGCACTGTGACTGGTGACTCCATAGTGCTCTCATGGGAAAGGCCTGAGAATGATGGAGGCTCAGAAATTGAGGGCTACATCTTGGAGAAATGTGACAAAGAGGGAGTCAGATGGACCAAATGCAACAAGAGACGACTAAATGAGTTGCGTTTTCGATGCACAGCGCTGGCTGAGGGACATTACTATCAGTTTAGAGTATTTGCAGAGAATGCTGCTGGTGTTGGTGCACCCAGTGAGCAAAGTGAGTACATTAAAGTATGTGAAGCAACTTACCCACCTGGACCCCCTACCAACCCAAAAGTGATAGACTATTCCTGCAGTACTGTGTCTCTGACCTGGTCAAGGCCTATC
Source organism: Notothenia coriiceps (assembly GCF_000735185.1). Taxonomy (NCBI): domain Eukaryota; kingdom Metazoa; phylum Chordata; class Actinopteri; order Perciformes; family Nototheniidae; genus Notothenia; species Notothenia coriiceps. The sequence continues at coordinate 260,161 of NW_011340072.1, read as the reverse complement.
TATGATGGTGGAGCAGCCACCAGTGGCTTTGTCGTTGAGATGAAAGAAGCATCAGAAGATGAGTGGATTGCATGTACTCCGAGCACAGGTGTAAAGGACACAAACTACACAGTGGAGAGACTAAGAGAAAATGCAGAGTACAATTTTCGTATACGTGCGATGAATGTTGCTGGTGTTGGAGAGCATGTGGATCTACCTCAGTCAGTGGTAGCTGCTGAAAAACCGGAGGCACCTGAGATCGAGTTGGATGCAACCTTGAGGAAGATTGTCGGTGTTCGAGCCTGTTCCACATTAAGACTCCTTGTCACCATCAGAGGCAGGCCAGAGCCTGAAGTTAAATGGTCAAAGGATGGTGGCCCTCTCAGTGAACACGCTCAAATTGAGGTAAAAAGCTCCTACACAGAGTTAGTGATTGAGAATGTCAATAGAAATGACACAGGAAAATATGTGTTGACTGCTGAGAACTGCAATGGCCTTAAATCAGCATTCGTTAATGTCAGAGTATTGGACTCCCCCAGTGCACCAACAAACGTAGAGGTCAAGGATATAAAGAGGGACTCTGTGTCCATCTCCTGGGAGGCACCTCTCATTGACGGAGGAGCAAAGATTTCACACTATATCGTAGAAAAGCGAGAAGACGCTAGAAAGGCATTCACAAGCGTATGTAGCAACTGTGTAAGAAACTCATACAGAATTGACAATCTCCAAGAAGGAAGTTTCTACAATTTTCGTGTTCTGGCTGTGAATGAGTTTGGCACTGGACTGCCAGCAGTAACCACTGACGCTGTTAAAGTGTCTGAGGCTCCTCTGCCTCCTGGTAAAATCACACTCAGTGGTGTTACTTCTAATAGTGCAAGACTCTCTTGGGAGAAGCCTGACCATGATGGAGGAAGCAAAATCACACGTTATATTGTAGAAATGCAGACCAAGGGAGATGAAGCATGGACAATGTGCTCAGAGAGTAAATCACTTGAAGCAACTATTAATGGGCTGGCAAAAGAAAAGGAGTATTTCTTCAGAGTAAGCGCTGTGAACGACAAGGGAAAAAGTGAACCAAAGTCCCTCATGGCACCTGTAACAGTAAAGGACACTAGTGCTGGGCCCATTATTAATTTGCTGTCCAACACATTTAGTGTGAAGGCAGGAAGTGACTTAAAGATAGACGTTCCATTCAAGGGTGTACCAACACCAACAGTCACATGGAAGAAGGATGGCAACTTGCTGAAAGAGACAAGCAGGGTAAATGTGCACACATCTGACACATCATCGCAGATCATTATCAAAGACGCAACCAAAATAGACGTTGGCATGTATGAGGTGACCCTTACCAACTTGACAGGAATTACATCTGCTGAAATCTCTGTTAATGTTTTTGAAAGACCTGGACCACCAAGTGTTCTCAGTTTGGATGAAGTGAGTGCTGACTTTATGTCTTTGTCTTGGCAGCCCCCACATTATACTGGTGGGTGTCAGATCAGTAATTATGTTGTTGAGAAAAGAGATACAGGCAGTACAATATGGCAGACTGTGTCAGCCACGGTTGCCAGAACCTCAATCAAGATATCCCGTCTGAACCAGGGAGCTGAATATCAATTTCGTATTGCTGCAGAGAATCGTTATGGTAAAAGCCAATTTGTTGAGTCTGAACATGTGGTTGCCCAGTATCCCTTTAAGCCCCCTAGTCCAGCAACCAATCTCCATGTTGTTAGTGCCTCAAAGTCTGTCATGGTGGTTGCATGGAGCAAGCCAGAGAGTGATGGTGGCAGCCCTATAATTGGTTATCATATTGAATGCAAGGATCACAGCAGTATCTTGTGGACAAAGTTAAACCGCAACCCAGTGAGTGATAACCAGTTCAAGGTAACAAGTGTTGAAGAAGGGCTGATATATGAGTTCCGGGTCTGTGCTGAGAACATGGCTGGTGTTGGACCATGCAGTAAGGCATCTGAGCCTGCAGCAGCAAGAGACCAGTGTGATCCCCCAAACAACCTCACAGTTACCACTATAACAAACAGCACAGTTTCCCTGTCCTGGGAAAAACCAGAATATGATGGTGGGGCAAAAATAACTGGGTATATTGTTGAGCGTAAAGAGCTGCCTGAAAATTGCTGGCTTAAATGCAACTTCACCAACTTACAGGACACCTTCTTGGAAGTGACTGGCCTCACAGAGGGTGAAGAGTATGATTTTCGTGTGATTGCAAAGAATTCAGCTGATCTCTTTAGTTCGCCCTCTGAAACCACAGGTCCAGTTACAGTACAGCATGATGTGGAGCCACCCAAAATTATACTGGAGGACAAATGTAGACAGGTGATGGTTTTCAAAGCAGGAGACCTCCTAAGAATAGATGCTGACATCTCTGGCCGACCCAACCCTACAGTGTTTTGGTCGAAGAATGGTCTAAATATTGGCACCAAGGGACGGGTTGAGATAACTGCAACAAAGATGCATACCTCTCTACTTATCAGAGAAAGTGTTAGGAAAGACTCCGGACAGTATATTCTGACCCTACAGAGTACGGGTGGTACTACATCTAGGTCTATCACCTGCAAGGTCCTGGACAGACCCGGCCCACCTGCTGGACCTCTAGAGGTGTCTGCACTCTCAGCAGAGAAATGCACCCTGTCGTGGGGACCCCCTCAAGAGACTGGCGGTGCTGAGATCATGCACTATATGGTTGAAAAGTGTGAAACAAGCCGAGTTGCCTGGACCTTAATGTATGGTGAATTGATGGCAACTACCTGCAAAATAACCAAGCTACTCAAGGGAAATGAATACCTATTTAGGGTGAGAGCAGTGAACAAATATGGAGAAGGTGAGATTTTGGAAAGTGAGCCCATCAAGGCAATGGATCCCTTTACTATCCCGTCTGCTCCGACTGATGTTGAGGTAACAAGTGCAACCAGTGAAGTTATGACTATCTGCTGGAAGAGACCTACCTCTGATGGTGGTAGTCGCATCAGTGGTTACATTATTGAGAAAAGGGAAAAGCAAGGTGTCCGTTGGGTGCGTGTTAACAAGAAGCCTGTCTATGACCTACGAGTCAAAGCCCCCGGGCTGCATGAAGGATGCGAGTATGAATTTAGAGTCTTTGCTGAGAATGTAGCTGGGCTAAGTGAACCCAGTCTCCCATGCCCGCTAACTATGGCAGAAGATCCAACGTTTCTCCCATCTCCTCCTACGAAACCCAACATAATTGATTCATCCAGGACCTCCATCACTCTGTCATGGAACAAGCCGCTGTTTGATGGTGGATCAGCTGTAACAGGGTATAAAGTTGAATTCAGAAAATCAGGAGAAGGAGACTGGACTGTTGGTGTTCATAACACAGATACAACAGAGTTTACAGTAACTGGGCTCACTTCAGGGACTGAATATGTTTTTAATGTCAGTTCGATAAATAAGATTGGCATCAGCGAACCCAGTCCTGAAACAGATCCTGAAGTAGCCATGGAGAGAGAGGAGGAGCCCAGATTTGATGTTGCCACTGATATTAGGAAAGCCCTGATTGTTAAAGTTGGAGGCACCTTCACTTTGACTGTGCCTTTCACAGGCAAGCCTGTTCCTAGTGTGACATGGGACAAAGCAGATATTGATCTGAGAATCAGAGGAATGATCAACACCAGCAGCTCAATCAGCTCTATCACAATGGAAAGAGCAACACGCGATGACTCCGGAAAATACATAGTCAGACTGCAAAACGTTGCTGGATCTGCCTCTTTGACGCTGAATGTGAGAGTTTTGGACTCGCCTGGACCGCCAAGTAATGTAGCAGTTAAAGACGTGACTAATAATTCTGCCACTGTTACCTGGGACATCCCTGAGAATGAGGGAGGAGCCCCTGTCAATAACTACCTTATAGATATACGGGACATCAGCAGGAAAGGGTGGACAAGACTCACTGACAAATGCCGTCGACTGTTCCACAAGTTGTCTGACCTGGAAGAGGGAGGAATCTACTTCTTCAGAGTCACCGCTGAAAATGAGTATGGGATCGGTGTTCCAGCTGAGACCAAGGAGGGAACAAAAATTATAGGTACAGTCTGTGAATAAATAACACATGAGTTGTTGTATTTGGTAGAAATATAAAGAAGTCTAAGTAGGATGTGAAATATTTTACAGAACAATTAAATGTATTAAGCACTTTTGTTGCACATTATTCTACTTAGTGCAAAACATTTTTATTTTTCAGATACAACCGATTGGGAGACAAATCCAGGGGCTTAGCGTGTCTTCTTCCCAATAATGAATGTACCATCTCCTGATGTTCCTGTCAAGATCCTTGTCTACTGTATATCCCATCTTTATGAAGTGCTGATCAGATAAAACAGTTAGTGAATGCTCTGTGAACTAATGCATTACCGGAGGTTGCAGTTTTGTAGATATACTTGGGCCTATCTTTTTTTAATAGTTTTTTCTCTAATATGCTTTCATAATGATGGATTTTATAGAAAGAAATACATCAATGTCCTGATTTTGTTTGCTTATGGTTATAAAACAATGATAACAACAACAAATGATGTGGTTTGTTGCAGATCTATAATAAAAATAAAGAAGTTTTACTTTCGACTTTTGTGTAGTTACAAATTATGAACACTGGCTGACATGACATTGCGAAGAATATAAACAAGACATATAAAAACAAATAAAACATTATTTTTTGTGAAATTTTGATGCCACATACTTATGCTGGAACCTTTTATATATATTGTGTTGTATTGGCTCAAATGTAAAATGGGATTGTGGCAATTTACTCTTTTGTTGCATGTCTTCAATTGTTAAAAGAAAAAACCACATTATACCAACATACTTAACAAAAATATTCTAGAGAGTAGGACCCAGTGATAAACTACTGCAAAAAAAAAAAATCATTGCAAAAAGATGTACATCTTATATTAAAACATTATTAGTAATATAATAAATGTCATCGATGTTACTGTATGAAGACACGAAGATTGGAATGGTAGAATAACAAAAAGTCTGCAGGTTTCCCAGTTGTAAGAATTAAAAAGTAGGAATTTCCAAAGTAATTCAGTGTCACTAGGACTACAGTCATGGTTTTGTTTTATTCACAATGAACTGTGTCAAAATAAAGTAAGATGATTTTTTTTAAATAACTTCATAGGTAAGACCCACAAGTCACCAGCCCTCGCCATTTATCCTGATAGATAAAGGAAGCTGTTTGCATGTACGTCACTATGGAAACCGTTACGTAGCCAAATACAGGAAAGGGGACGCTCTACTTAGATACCCGGAAGTCGGCGATGTAAAGAGTAACTTGTTGTTCGTTGCGTAACTCTTCACAACAACAAAAAGTACATTTGCGACCTGAATGATCCGAAATGGGAACTACTGCAAGTCAACTTGGGAAGGATATGCTCTCAGAATATCAAGTAAGTGCCGAAGTACATATTATATCGACATTGTTAACCGAGTGGCTAAAGTTGAAAAGTTGTATTTTATAAACGAGGATATCGTAACATAGAAGTTATTATAGCCTAACGTTTAAAGGCAACTTAAAACTGTTACAGCATTTGTATCAAACGTAAAGTATGATTATCTTGCTGTCTATAACGTAAAGTTAGTTAAACTACCATAACGCTAGTGGTAGCTTTATTGAAATACCACTATTCATCACGCTTATATCGCTATTATTGTTGCCAATATAACAACTCAGACCATGGATGTCATGTACCTATTATAGAAAAGTCAGACTTTAAAATGAATCCATGTTTTTTTTTTAAAGTATTGCTTTATGTATTCTGTGACTTTTCATTTTAATAATAGGCCTACTCATTTGTACTTTTAGGAGCTGACTTTCTTGACAAAACAGGAAATTCTTCTGTAAGTGAGCTGCATGCCACATAATAAATATGTTGTTTTTATAAAGCACAGGAATCAATGTTTGTTGTGATCCATGCGTATGTCTTTTTTTATTCATTTGTTTAGTGCTCACAAGAGATTCACTGAACTGCTCACTAAAGATGAAAAGGACCTTCCAAATACCAGAGTACAAATGGAGAGGATTCTCACTCTGCCAGAGCTCAAGGTGAAAAGCTATTGGAAAGTAAAACAGGAGAAATATGGTGTTATGTTGACTGCTTAGTGGTCATATACATAACATGACTAGGAGTGTCTTGCGCTTTGTGTGTTCTTGTAGAAGTAATGATAAACTGTACTGAGCCTTGTACTTGTCCTTCTTACAGTCCAACCCTTTCAGGAAAAGAATCTGCAATGTATTCTCAACATCTGAATACAAAGATGGAGGCCTCACATTTGAGGACTTCCTGGATCTCCTAAGTGCCTTCAGTGACTCTGCTACTCTGGAAATCAAATCCCACTATGCATTCCGTATATTTGGTAAATAAGTGGATGCAAATATGAGCTTGTTACTAATTAAACGTGTAATTCATAAATCTGTGTAACAAGCATATTTGTATTTTTTAGACTTTGACGATGATGGAACTCTTGATTGTGGCGATCTGGAGAAGTTGGTAAACTGCCTCACCGGTGAGACTGACGACACAAGGCTTACTCCTGAAGAAATGAGACAGCTCATCAACAATGTGAGTTCACTGGGGCTTCTTCCTTTTCAAATATGTAGAAAGGCACTGTACATAGTTCAAACAGCTCTGTACACCGACCTGTCAGAGTAACAGTTGTTCCCTTGGTTTCTTTTACAGATTCTGGAAGAGTCAGATATTGACAAGGATGGGACTGTGAATCTCTCAGAGTTTCAGCATGTCATTTCAAGATCTCCAGATTTTGTCAGGTGACTAAAAATCAAATGATGATAGATAGATATATAGTTTACTAAAAGCAATGTTGTTCATAATTAACTGCTTCTGTTATATTTCTCCACAGTTCTTTCAAGATTGTGCTGTGAAGACCTCATGGGCTGTGGCAATGGATCACCCTTTAACTCTCATATGGTGTTTCATTTACAATTAGAACACTTTTAGATATTTGCCTTAAATTATACTGGATTTTATTGCCGTAACTATTTTATGGATAATTTGTAAAAATATAAAAACCTGTGATTTTTTTATTTCTATAAAGAAAATAAAAAACATTTTCAAGAAGACCTTATTCACAATGTTTGTTTTATATTATACAAAATACATTTCATTCAAACTCTTGTATTTGTTGTTATAAGAAAAGCTTCCTGGTATGTTGTCCAAAGTCCAATGTCCACATTTATCAAGGGAATTCCATATTACTTTAAGGGCCAGCTACTTCCTCCTTGACGACAGAAGCAAAGGTATTCCACGCACCGCACACTACGTCAACCACACGCATCTGCTGCTCCTTAAACAACTCCACACGCTGAGGCTCATCTGAACTGATCAAAGTCTGGTGTCCTAGTTGGCCATAGTCACCTAAATGGTAATAGAGGGATAGACAGAGTAAGTGTATTAGCTTAAGTTGTGCTTAAAGCATAATGCTGAATTACATTTGTACAGGGAGCATGCTAAAGATAAAACAAAATCTGTTTAGGTGTCAGCTAGCTCTAAATTCAAACTTACCCCAGCCCCAAGTGTAGAGGTCACCTGTGGCTGGAATTAGAACATAAATATGACAGTGACTGATCTGCCAATGAAAAGCATCATTATACAACCATTGCCAAGTGTTGTAAGTGTTTTCTTACTTGTTACTGCAGCTGTGTGTCGGCAGCCACAGCTGACTGTGCTGACTTCACATAATGGAGTGATATCCAGCAAAGCCGGGAAAGCCTGGATTGATATGAATACCTCTTCATGTGTCTCTCCCTCTTGTGGCTCTTCAGCAGTAGACGTGCTGGCATCTCTGCATGGTGATTCTGTTCAGCACAGTAAATGTTGCAGTAATGCTATTTTCTTCTAAGTTACAACTTTGAGTGGTGACTAAAAGCAGCGTGCCTGGTGAGACTGCATTACAGTTTAGGGGATGGTTCAATTATAAACATAGATAATGAAAGAATTTCCCATACTTCAAGTACTATCAATATATTTAAATAGTTTGAAAATGTGCGTTATGAGTTTTTTACTGTAGCACAGTACGATTCAGCTTGATTGCATTTAGCTTATGGTGCCCAAATTACATTTGAAAAGAGATAATGGCAGTGAATCCACAGACCTAACAGTGAACATTTCCCCCTGTTGTTCAGAGTAAATCTTTTGGCGAGCATCTTCTATAAATGCTGCGAAAATGCTTATTCAAGTGTGGAGAATTGTAGCTATCATACATACCACACGAAAAACGTTACAGTTGAGAGAAATGTCATATTGGGTTGAGTGATTTTCAGCACATAATAGTATTTGGGTTGATGGAAAGCACTTTCGGTAAAAATAAATACTAGTTTGATCGAGTTTTGAGGTGAAAAGTCTCTTACCTTCTTGTTGTTGACTACTTTCCTGCTGCGTTGCCTTCCTCAGACCTTGTGATGGAAGTCCAAGTTGTCCACTTTCATTCCAGCCCCACACATAAAGGTCTCCCCCATCTGAAGAACAATGTCATTTAACTTCCTTTTCCACCTCGATTTGTAGAATTTTCACTGGCAACGTTTTGTTTAACACTCACCACTAATACAGACTGAGTGCCAGCCTCCTGTGGCTACACAGCTCATGGGCAACCCCCAGAGGGCCTCCACTGCCCTGGGCTCCTCTTCAGGGGTCAGGACTCCATGCCCCAGTTGACCATGGCTGAATTACACAAAAGATCAAGATATGCATGAGTGCATAATATTGCTCTGATTCCCACTAAAGACAGGTGTTTAAGCATTAGGTCTACCTGCCAAGTCCCCAGGTGTACACAGTTCCAGAGGCACTGAGGAGGATGGCATGCTCCGAGCTCAGGGCCAGACTCTTGGCTCTCAGGTGTGGGGATAAGGAGCGGTAGAAGGGCGTTTTGGTGGCTATGTATCCCCCAGGAACCAATGGAAGATTTAGAGGGGTTCCTAGAAAGCAGCATACAGATATCCATTTAGCCAATTAACATGTTGTTGGGAAAATACTGAATGTACTCCATGTCCAATATTAGAGTAGCACATGATAACAAAGGCCCAACTGTAGCTGTGTACATGACAGGATGTATGATCACCTAGAAGAGTGTCAGGACACACTGTTTTACTTTTAGGCATATGATAGCTATGTGACAACGCTTAATATGAGGATTCAGCCTCTATGGAGATAGACATATGACAAGCATGATCATTTCTGACGTGGGTCTTCCTTAGCTAATCTAAACAAAACATACTGATTTGAACCGGTATTCCTGCATCTTGTGACACGTGTAACACCCTCTCTTGTAGCATGTGAAGGACACTGTTCGGGGAACTAGTTGTACGTATATGCATGAATGATTACTTCCATTCTTGCAGGGATAATAATACATGTATCCTGATATTGAAACTGATATTTTTCTAACACATATCATACTTGTAGAAGATTACCAGAGATCTCTGGGTCTGTTTTTATTTCCATGCTCCATGATGGAGACGTCTCTTTCTTTTGCAGATCCCAGGACTCAAGTCTGTCTGAAAAAGCGAGGGTCAGGTATGATTCACTGATGATGGCATCTTTACAGCCTCGGCTCTCTTTTACAGGATTACCACAGGACTCATTGGAGATGAAACCTGATAGGCACACACAGCTGTCACCTAGCAAACAGGGAGCAAAGTGGATAATTAGTATTTCAATAAAGAGAGATATTAATATCATTGACGCACTTCGAGTGTCAAAAAAGAGGTTTTTTTGTTGTTGACTTACCATTCAAATACAAAGATGCTCTTCGACTCCAGCTTGCTCTGATTTGACAATCCGTCTTCAGTCTGCAGTCACTTCTGTCCTCCTGAGCAGTAAGCTCTGTTGGACTACTGACTTTGACTTCCTGTTCATTCTCAAAACATTCTCCCTCCAATAATTTATCTTGTCCATATATCTGGCCAAATGCGTTGAAGCCAAAACCGAACCACCGCATTTGAAACGGGTAACTTCTGTTTACGCTGCGGAAAGACGTGCGACGCAGTTTTCTGCAAAGTTTAAACCTAGTAGGTGCATGTAGCTCCGGGTATACTGCGCATGCGCACAAGCATTCACGCAGCACCCGTCAACATGTCTGTTAATAACACTTTTGAGAATATTATAAAGTATAGGTAGACAACCATGGTTAAAATGATCCAGCAACAAAACAATTCACAATTCTTTCAACATAGTTTTCTAATATAATCTATTTCACAACACTGATAAGATAATAAAACGTCATTGATGATGCATCCAGCTAAAGTACATCAATGTTTTAAGAAACTAGGCCTTGAGATGGAGACTGTGGTACTGAGTTCGTCATCTGACTATATATCTACAAACATATATGATTCTGTTTTTTTGAACATTTAGCATTTAGACGAGGGCTCATCACTGAATCAATCCAAACATAGCTTCATTTGTTGAGATTGGGACATAACTTTTATAAAGATGTTATTACTTTACCATGCAACACAATTATAATGTAGCCTATTTAACATTCGTTAGCATTGCCCATTCTTTGGTTGCATCTGTTTATATATTTTCTGGAAATACGAACAGTGAGGACAAACATCCCAAATAAGTCTGAGGAACTGAAATGCTCCAATTAAGAAACATCAATTTCACATCATAGCAAAAACAATATAATAACACACATTGGTGTGTCATTAAAGGCAATGTGTCAAGTGTTTCCAAAAACTTTCATGTACAGAAAATGAATTGGTCTACGAGTAAACCTGGTGCAAAACTACTTGATAATAATAAGCAGCAACCATTGTTGAAGTAGACATGACAAGAGAGTTCACATACAGGTTTTATTTTTTGTGTTCAGTCATTACTAGAAAACAAACCATACAATTAAAGCACTAGGAATGTGGTGTGGATAATAATACACAATAACATAAATCAAAACAAAATGCACATTTGTGAAGGAAATGTTTAACTTTTAGTGTGTTTAGGTTAAAATATTATAAAATCAATGCATTTCCTTCAGAAAATGTGAGGGAATGCTGAAAGCTGCTGAAACTTAATTCACACTAAATATAAAAGTGCACAAAATGATAAAGATAATGTTTTTTTGGGAATCATAATATCGAAATGAAAACATTTGGAAATATCAAGGAATAGCAATCTTTAGTAAAGATTGTATAGAGCATACTTGGTCCAACCTACACTTTTGGTGGTGGTCCAAGAACATTCAGTATAATTAAGACAACAATACAATGTGAAAGAGTACAACACTTCTGTTTGCATCTACTTGCTTTCCTTACCAACTATCTTTCTTCATCTTTGTATTGCTAGGGACAGTGTTAAGTTAAGACACATGAGAATTTCCGGATTGTACCCACCCAGACCAAAAGTTTCCTGCATAAGTGAAATGACTTTGCTGGTTCCACATAATTCTCACAGCATTTCAACATTGCCTGGTGGCACATCCACATACTGCAGCTGAGCTCTCATGGTTCAGTTCCCTTTTCCTTTTCCTTTTCCCTGCCTTCCCTGGACATGATGATGCTGTACTCCACGGCGATGTCCAAACAGTTCTGAGCTGCCTTAGAAACGGGTTTCGATGTGCCCTCTCCTCCTTTCGCCAGGACAGAGAGAATCTCCAGAGCTTCACTCTCCATGATGGTCTCAGCCAGACTCTTGTCCGCTTGCATGATGTTCTGAACTATGACCACTCCACGGTGCCGCAGGTCGGATATTTCACAGAGCAATAGTGACTGTAAAATCTCTAGCCAGTGTGTCGTCTAGGAAGAGAGGAAAACAGGAAGAAATGTGAGCTAAAGCTGAATAATGCATCATTGCGGTGTGCCACAGTGCTGAGCTCATGGACAGTGAGCTGCTGCCTTTGCGTGCTTACTGTTCCAGGGATGCGGGCGCAGAGCTCAGGCTGCTCTGAGGTCAGCATGGCCAGAGTTCCTGCAGCAGCTTTTCGCAGCCTCTCATCATCCTCCCCGCTGTAGAGCACCAGCAGCTTCAGGCGATCGTTCCCTGTGGCTAAATACAGCTTCTGAACCTGAAGAAAAACCCAATCTTACTTCTACTTTTCAACATTAGTTGTGACACACAATCACATATGATTATGCGTCTTACCTCTGTGCTTAAAACCAGATTACACATGCACTCTGTGGCAGCAGCTCGGACCAGGTCGTGCTCCTCAAACATGTAGCCTTCAATTTTTGCGACTGCCTTCTCCTTTATGATCTTTTGTCTGTGAAATAACAAAATAACAATCTGATAGTCCAAATAATGACACAGAAAAGCTATGTTTAAATACAAGATATTCATATATATATATATATAGAAAGGATGTCAGATCTTATTCAAATCTTATTTTTTTTAGCGTGACCTGATAAATGCCAAAAACAATAAAGAGACCACCAGGCAGTTATAGCTTCTAAATAGCTCTGTCTCTCTCTCTCTGTACACTAAATATTTGGCCTTAGTTCCTTACAATTAAAAAACGTTTTAAACACTGTCAGACTATCAACACAGATAAGGTCAGCATTCAGAGACTTGAGATACTGCATCTTCAAATGCAATTTAACTTTGAAACTTGCAATTTTACTTTTACCTTTAAGTCCTAAAAACAGCTCTGGTATGGCTATTTACACGTTTATTTTTACTTTGGGGTATGAAAAAACTAGGATCCTGCATGTGTAACCATAACAAATCTTGTATTTATCTGTAACAACAGGTACGACATAATGTTCCTTTGTTTGAGGAAAGAAGATTTTCTAAACTCCAACTACACCGTCTGATTATTTGAAAGCTCTTATGTGATATATTATTTGACAGTCTACTCCCCCTAGTGGCCAACCTGAGTCTTTCGTTGATGCCAGCCAGGTTGGTGAGAGCCATGAGTGCCTCAAAGTTCTGCAGCAGGGTGCATTCAATAGTCAGAAGACTGACAAGGGGGCGCACCATCTCATTGATCTGGGAAGAGAAAATGACACAGGATTAAGAAGGAAAAGTTCTTAATGTTTTAACTGAAAATTATTTTTACAGCATGAGATTCTCACCCTTTCTCCTGGGAAGGCAATCTCTGGGTTAGATGTGATGGTTATTTTTGCCAGCGCTTGGGCTGCTTTGATTTTACCTAAATCTGTGTTGTCAGATGCCAGTGGGATCAGAGCCTATGAAGGACAATCAAACATAAATTAACCATAAACAGTAAAGCAAGGTGTATTCAGACAAGTGTTTTGGCTAAACTAGTGTATATTTATCAGGGTGCTCTACCTTTCCTCCACCCTGTGCCACCACGGTGCCTCTGTCCTCCTGGCGATCCACCAAAGCCAAGAAGATCCTGCCATGACAAAATAGTGTTATCAGAAAATCTACAGAGCCAACAGTGAGTGAAAAATACTTACTGCCATTTTCTTACCTAGCGATACCTTCCCTACAAGCCTCGGTGAGGGCAGGACTCTCTTTTTTGACCATACACACCAACGCAGACACCACACCGGCCTCCAGCAGCTTCCCCAATCTTTTCTCCACATAGGAAGTTGCATCCTAACACAGAGAAAGACTCATGTAAAACAATCTCAAGTTTGAAACAATACCGAGAGCTTCTACGCAATATGGAAGTTATAATGTCTGATGTTTGTGTGAAGAAAATGTAGCTCTACATTAAAAAAGTAGATTTGAAAAATAGTACCTTGGGATGCACCTCGGGCACGTGCTGCTTTGCATACTTAGCCAGCTCCACCATCTGAGGGTCTGGCTTCTCCACTTCATAGCTGTTGGTGCAATTCACTAATGTGGAGCCCACAGCAAACAGCACCGTCTTATCCTCAGACTGCAGTAACACAAAGAAAAACAAGGTTCTCAAGGCTATCATAGTCAACAGTGAACAACAGTTGGTGTGTATTCTTAAGGTGGTGGTTTTATATACTACAAACATGCAAACCACCTCTTCTGAGGGTAATCTGACTTAACATTTTCTTTTTGCCACTGCTTTTAATTGATATATTCATATCTCACACTGCACTGTAACTGTTATTCAGTATTAATGTTTTATTCTCTTTGCTTTTAAATGAGTGTTTTTAAATGCCATTTTATCTGTTTCTGCTGCACTATTTCTTAATGCTCTTAAGGTCTTTCATTATTGTAAAGCACTTTGAATTGCCTTGTGTTGAAAGGTGCTATATAAATAAACTTGCCTTGCCTATTGCCCTGTATTGTCCATGTGTAACTACAATTAAAAACTATTTTTTATAATGATCAGTCAAACCTTTGCTAGCTCAAACATGGCCTGGAGAGCATTTGTGTCTTCCACCAAGTCCTCCTTCACATCAGCATCAAAAGTGAGGTAGGCGAGGCCTTCTACAGACCAGCGGCGGGAGGTTGTGGGCAAAGACTCATTACACAGCCACCTGGAAAATATTCAAGCAACACGATTGTCTTAAATAAAGTATGCATGGAATAGGCAGACGTTTCTCAAGATTCAACTCAGAAAAACATACTTCCTGCACTGCTTGGCGAGCCTTAGCGTGGATCCCTCTGCAAACTGCTTCATGCTGAAGTCTGTCCCTCCAGCTGATCCAAGCTTGCACAAACCCTGTGTAATAACCATCACAAACCACAGTCAACTCATCTTTATATAGAGATGTTCAATACAGTTCAATACAGTTGCTTTGTTGAAGCACTTACCACCAGGGCTCTCACGCGTATCCTGTCATTCTCGCTCTTCTTGTAGAGATCCTTCAGAAGTGCCACCCCGTTGGCTGTGATGAAGGAGGCTCTCTTGGCTTTGCCTGCAGCATGGATCACAGTCTCCACTGCGACCTGCTGGTGAGTCACATCTTCGGAGGCACACAGAGCGATGACAGCATCCATCATTCCCGACATCTCCAGAGTTCTGTTGCCCACTTCGCTCGGCCCTTGGAGGAGTACCGACACCGCCTGAATGGCTCGCAGCTTAGCGTCCAGACCAGGTTGGTTAAAATATTGCCTGCCAAGAAAAACATCTGGTTAGAAAGTGAAAGATCCCCCTTTTGGGCTTATTGTCTGTAATAAGTTTTATTTTCCTAAGTCATAGCAATATGAAGCAGCTCAAGTAACAGAAACATTGGAAACCAGAATGGCACTCAAAAAGTGCATGAACACTATAAATAAGATGTGTTCAATGCCTGATTCATTGCTCAGGTGAGCCATGAAAATATGTACTAAAGATTTGGTTTGCAACATCCCGACTTTTAGGGCTTTTGCGTGAATTGTTCCCAGTAATAAACTCATTATTCCTACACCACATGAATCTAGCACACATCTCTCAACGTTAACAGAAGTGAAACTTAGTTTGTGTATCTGCTGCACCCAACATTTAATAGGTTCTTCCTCTTAACCTATGCTACACACTTCCACTAAGTTGAATGAAAACTGGGCAAGTAGTTATTCTGCAATAGTGCTAACAGACAGATGAATAAACAGATACACCTAGCTGAAAATACCTCGTCGAGGGAGGCAATTAGTAACGGTTTTGGTGGAAAACTCACTGCACATATTCTTCACATAGCTTGTTGAAGTTCTCCCTCTCTGTGTCGTTCTTTAGGTCATCGTAGAGTTTGCTTAGCAAGACAGAGCAGCTCATGTGGGAGTTTTCTGTAAGAGGTGGTCCTTCTGAGAGCTCAGGGACGGTCCCGGCCACTGCCAGAATTTTCTTCAGTCCTGCGGAAAAACAAGGAGTTAATTAACATCGTGATCCAAAAACATTAGAGGCAAAATGTTTGAAATGGGTTTGCAATAGTCTTTAATATACCACATAGTTAGTAGGTATGTTTGGAAGAAGATCTATGTCTTTTTCTATACATCATGGCATAGTAATGTGTGAATTCTACATTATATGCAGGTGTGTTTTCATACCCTGGTCTATCACCCACAACGTGAGGGAGTTATCTGGGTTTTTCAAGGACTTCCGAGGAACTTGTTTGACCATGAGGTTGATGGCGCTGTCTCTGCCCGTCCCCGACACATCAGATGCTGGCATCATTTCCAAGAGGTGAAGTAGCATTGAGCGCAACTCCTTGGAGGGTTCTGTTTTAAAATCACACAATAAATTATCATTAAAAGCACAGGAGAGAATGCTCTAAAACTGTTATTGATTAACTTATTGATGAACTTTCAAGTGTGGCCAACTTCCAATATACTCATGATCAGAGTCCAAACTAACCAGCAAGTATGGCTTCGTCCTTCCCTCGGATCTCTCTTTTCATGACCACTGTCAGAGACTCAAACATCACCTGCAGCAGGTGGCAGGCAGCCAGAGACACAGTGGAGGCTCCTGATCCCATTACTCCACACAGCTGCTCCATTCCCAACTCATTCACTATAGCCATTGTCTGGGAACAATACAGTGTATGTCAGCGATAAAAGCAGCAAAGCAATTCACCATCTTTACAACCGTGGTAATTATAGTCTCTGACAAGGCTGTTGAGATATAACAGTACCTGCTGATACAGCTGCACTACAGCGTACAGAGTTGAAGCAGAAATGCATGGATATTAAAAAAGGAACAAAGTAGGGCTGCTCAATTAATTGTATTTTAATCGAAATAAAACAATTATTTTTTATTATTACTTTTTTTTTTTCAGTAGAATTATACTTAAAGTTCAGGGTAATCAACTGTTCAAAACATACTGTTCAAAAAAAAATTCTCCAATAAATGGATGTTTTCAAAGTCAATGAATAATCGCAATTAATAATCGCAATTACAATTATTGACCCAAATAATCGAGATTATGATTTTTGCCATAATCGAGCAGCCCTACAACAAAGTATAAATTAGAGCGTAACAGAATAAGAATGTCAAACTTACTCTGGACTGATGCCCTGTGCACAACCCAACCAGGGTCCTCAGCGCAGAAAGGACCACATCCTCCTGATTTGAATGAAGAAGTTTCTGGATCAGCTTCACTCCATCGTTCCGGAAGATCTGCTCTGCTCCCGCATCTTCTCGAGACAACACCACTAGATTCTGAGCAGCCTGAAATTGAATAATGAATCACACACAGATCAAAACACAACAGCGCATTATTAAAAGAAGCTTAGAACAATTTCTTCCTGCCATACGAGTTTCCCTTACCTTTTGTCGATCTGAGTCATTTGCAGATGCATCTAAGAGGAGGGAGAACATCTGCTGCACACGCGCATCTGTGGAGTTCAGTTGCACCGACTACAAAAAAAAGGTTAAAAAAGAATAACGTAATAAGTCATCGTTTCTTCAGGTTACTGTTAACAACAGAAGACAAACATCTCTGTCTCTTTGCTTTATAAAAAAAACCCACATCACCTTCTGCTGAATCTGTGCTCCTAGCTGTCTGAGCAAATCCTGGAAGGCTTTGTTTTTGGGTTCCAGCTGGGCACACCTCTGAGCATCCATAAACGCTTGATCAAGGCGAACGAGTTTCTGGAAAGCCTGAGCTCTCCTGAACCTGGCTTTCACATCACCTGGGTCAGTATCGAGCGCTGAAAAGAGTGACAGACCAACATTCAGTGTAACTGTTTACATCAGGGGTGTCAAACTCAAATACAAAGCGGGCCAAAATAAAAAGATCGGTACTAGTCAAGGGCCGGACTGGTTCAATGTTTATTGCAAAACGTATTGAAATGAACTTATTGCACATATTAAACCTGGAACTAACAAAGCTTAAATGTTTGCCTATAAAAACAACATTAAACATTAAATAATAAGTTGCATTCATTTCTTATGGCTCTATCTGCAGCTTTTCCGGAGACATTTCTTATGATTACATTTTTCCACAGGCCAACAACAGCTTCAAAAAAANGACAGTGAGGCTTCGTTTGTCATCGATGACGTCACTGGCCCAAAACTATACAAGCCTCGATTCATGCTTCACAAAAAGCTTCGGGGATTACTCGACACACGCTCTGAAGCCTCGGCGCAATACGTAACATCACTAGTACAAACAGTACTCAGATCTGCGAGTCCTGCATTCAAAATTGTACTTAAGTAAAAGTACATAAGTGATGACATCAATATACTGCACAATAGCCCATTTATTTTATTATTATTTCAGCAATTGAACATGAAAGATGTTATCTATATGCAGGGGCGGTTCTAGGGGGGGGTCAGGGGGGGCCAGTGCCCCTAACACTGGCCTCTGACCCCCCTGTGGCCCCCCTAAAAATGAAAAGTGAAAAAAATGAAAAATATGAAAAATGTATGATTTATTACATGATTTATTGAATGACGGAATAGGCGGAACTAACGTTATTCGTCATTCNTATCTGGCTTGAACTTGCATCACAGAGCTGCACACTGAGTTTCAATGGATGTTTCCTTCTGCACTAAAAAACAAACATGCCCTGTTGTCGCAAGAAAAAAAGTGCAGAAGGAAACATCCATTGAAACTCAGTGTGCAGCTCTGTGATGCAAGTTCAAGCCAGATACTTGGCATCTCATGTTGGGTGCAAGTTCATCAATGTTTGGGCTCAGGCTCTGAGCTGAGGAAACCCTCAGGGTGGAGTGAAGGTGTGCGTGCAATATACCGGCGGGACAGATCTAATAGTAATTAAAAATTATCCTGTGGGCCGAAATTAAATTCACCAAGGGCCTGATTTGGCCCCCGGGCCTTGAGTTTGACACATGTGGTATACATAAATCCATATATCTAACAGTTAGTGCAACAATAAAGTAACGCATATCAAATCAGCCAAACTATGGCTGCAGATCATAAGTCAAACATGCCATAATGTTGTTGAATATTACTTGCAACACCTGGACATGATTTCTCAAATCAAAAAGGTAGAACAGTATGTGGGTGAATGCATAGTTAAAGGGTTTCTCAGTAAAACACTTCCACAAGGGTCTGACATTTGAAAATAGTTATAGCTATTGATAATTTTGAATGTAATCTTATGTCCATTTAAGCCAACTAAAATGCCGTACTTCAGTCAGGATCCTGGTTTGGGGGAAAGCTACAGCCCAAACCTCAGAAAGTCACAGTTAATCCATCTGGATGGATATATTTCAATAAAGAAAAGATAAGAGATAAGATGAGATAAGATAAGATACGATACGATACGATACGATAGTACTTTATTGATCCCAATTTGGGAAATGTTTTGTGTTGCAGCAGCATAAAAAGACATGGCATTGTACAATACAAATTAAAAGACAAGAAATAAACAAGGAAGTAGAAAAAACAATAACAAGATATAAAGCAATGTATTATAGATACACAAGTATGTGACAGATGGAATATTAAATATTAAACTGAATATATAAATGTAAAATGTACAGTGTGATTTTATTCCAAGAGAAACTATGGAGCAACAAAATAGGCTTAATTGTGTATTTAGGTGACCATACATTTAAACTAAATGGTGTCCTTGATGCACAATATCCATGTCTGTAATGTATTTATCCCACCTTTGGAGGCATCACTCTCTGCCTTGCTGTACTCCTCCTGTTTCAGGTAGCAGGCAGAGCGGTTGCGGTGGAGGACAGCTCTCTCTGCTTTGCTGTCACTAAGCTTTAATGCTTTGGTGTAACAGCGGACAGCGCCCTGCATGTCTCCTGCCTTGAAAAGGGTGTTCCCCTCGTCCTTCAGGGCTGCATAGTCCTCCTGTGTAAAAAGAAAGAAAGAACGGTAGGCAACAATGACCCTGGATGAATGAAATTCTTTGAGTAAATGTTAACTGAATCAAATATGCTAAGCTATAAAAAAAAAAAGGCTAAGTAGCTAACTGCTGTTGCCTTACCTTTTCTTTTTCACTCCCACTCATCTTCAGGGCTTACTACACAATATAGAGGTACTTATTGGGATGAAAAAAGTAGATTAATAATACTCTTCTTGGTCACAAACAACGCTAACTTTAGTCAAACAAGTTACATCTTGATACGTTTCCGGAGCACGTTGATGACGTTTCAGTGACAGCCCCGCCCCTCTCCTCACGCTCCTTTACCATATAAGGAAAAGACGAACCAGAGAGCATGTCTGTGTCCATCTCTGCTTTATTTGGTTACATTTTCATTCTGTGGCTTTCCTTACTCCACACAGACACAGAGGGGTTTAAAAAAGCTTTTTATAAAAAGAAGAGGGACAGCAATTTAAGTTTTTGGTGCATTCAGCGGGAAGATTTTAAAATTGCTGATGGTAGTGTGAGATGGTTAAACCTCAGCTATGCCTGATATTTATGGGAATGTAATGTGTATTAATACGGGTACAACTTGTTAATATTTCTGCCTTTGAAAGGTTGAAATAAACGCTTAATTAACGTTATTTAACTACAATGTATTGATTGACTTCCAGATTATAATTTTTTACAATGCATTTCTTTTTACAACAATGCACTACCATGCAAACAGCTTGATTATGCTAATGCTTATAGTTTCTAAGCTATATCCGTGTATTCTCATGTGTCTAAAGGCTAAATATTGTATGATAAGCAAAACTCCCTTTTTAATGTAGTGCTTTTGTGAGCCAAGAGAACAAAGGAAATGTAATCATTCAGTTGCAGGCACAAATGGGTCATTAAGAGAAGTTTTAAAGCTTTAGATGGGGGGGGGAAAACGTTGGCTTGTTTGACTGTTGACCACTAGGCTACTTGTACTTAAATCTCTTCATTAACAACATTTACAACTTCAAACTTTATGTATTTAATCACTTAACTATTCAAGAGTTATTGAAATGTAAACAACTCCAACACAATAAAACATTTACCCGCCAGAAACAGAATACAAACCTATAGGGACCAAAATGTATGTTCAACTTATACAATAAATTAACTTGTAGCATCAACTCTCTGACAAAAGTATTGCACATAGGGTTGCACAAAATGAAAACACTCAAATAACGACCCTACATTTCAAATGTACACTTCAGTACTTTATCGGAGGGAGCATTTATATTTCCTGGTGACCAATAGTTTTTGGAGCAAATATTTCACATTGCATTTTAAGATTTGACATTTTTCTTTCCAAAGTGCACCTGCCTTTTGTTGTGTTGACCTGAAGGGAGACTCAACAAAAGTACTGGTATTTGTATTTCCTGCTTTAGTCACCAGGGGATTCTCATTTACCACGACAGCCAAGCTCTATTGTTGTGTTTCCTTGGTTGCTGTGGAGACAAGGTTCCCAGTGGACTTTGTGTTCAGGTACATTATTTTGTTAAGACTATCACATTACCATGGCAGCTTTGTTCATTTAGAAGAATAAAAAGCAAGGCCAGTTGGTATGTGTGTCATAGGGTTTGGCTTGTTATGAGACTGTGGAGATACTTGATCTACTGGATATCCACAAGCTTCAGCAAAACAAGGAACCCAAAAAGAAGAGTCCCAGTTTGAAAACCAGCTGTGTAAACATTTGCTCAATATCTAAACCCTGTTTTGTGAGAGATTCTGCATTCAGAACAAGTCATCATGTCATTGCTGGTGTACTTACTAAAAATAACACTTACATTTTGAATAGCTTTGTGGGCCCCATAACAAGTAGGAAGTCCCTTTTGACTAAAGCCAAACTAAAACATTACCATCTGTTTCTCATGTCCCACACAAGCTGCTAATAAATTATGTAAGTGTTAGCTAACCTCCAGTTTCCATGAACACAAAAATACTTCCTGGATGGTCCACCAAAAGAACACAACTATGTGACTCGTATGCAAAGTATCGCCACATTTCTCAAACAGGCTTCTCAGGTGTCAATCAAGAAATAAGACATTTTTTTTCGCATGTATGTGTGTGTTTGCAAGATAACACAAATAGAATAACATTTTACAGTTTAAATACATACACATATAATACAGACAATTTTCAATCAAACCATTGGCTGGTTTCAAGTTTAAGTTTCAAGTCTTCAATAGGCTCTCAGATCCTCAGGCAGATCTTTAAGGGGTTAGGAGCATTCTACAGAGCTGACTTTACTTCATTGTGTCTTTGCAGACGAAATGTACAAATTATTAATGATAATTAAATATATTATTTTGTAAATTACATAAACTAATATAGATAACTGGGTCATATAGTGTCGTAATGTGTTGTAAACAGCAAGTTGCAAAGGGTTGTCCTGTGTGACTACAGTGCTTGTTTATTATAATCGTATAATTAAATTCCAATAAAGCCTACATGTACGATGCATTACCACACTCTAGAAAAGAAAGGATGGTGCATGTGTTTATAATTATTTCATTCTGTCCTATCACCGAGTGATGCGCAACGCCTCTCTATCCCAGAAGCCTTTGCGGCAGCTCAGCGGTGCTAGCTGCTAGCTAACTACTTCAATTGGTAATCTGTCAGCCTGGAGCTAGAAGCACACACACTGCTGGGCTCTACACTCTTCCGGATTACTCTCCTTTGATGGGTAACGTCAGCTTTTTTTATTTTGTTCACAACGAGACAGGGTCCCCAAGGTCGTATTCGAGTGTTGGCGGGGATTTAGACAGAAAGTGAATGGTTAGCCAGGAAATATCAGCCACGTATTGTCTTAATGTTAACAAGCCGACACTTGCTATCGTCTGTAAGGATAGACATTAATCTGCCGTGCAGCAGGAAGGACAGCTGTGACTGCGGTGCACCTGGATATATCATTAAATTACAGCCTTTATATTTACGTTGTCCGACTGTCTTTGCTAGCTTGTTAACCAGTCTAACTGGTGTGGTTACTTAATAATAGGAACATTGAGGGCTATTGCTAGCTTGATTAGCTGCATGTTCGTGATATCCAGTTAAAGGGATTATTAAAGTTTGGCAGAGGACGTTAACGAGCCAAATGTATTAACAAGGTGCCATGTTACTGAGCCTGCCCAGGATAATGTCCAAGTGCATGTATCGTAATGCTCTTAAGTTTGTAGAAAGGCATTGTGGCTAGCTGCCAACCGAGAGCTGACCACAAGTCATGCAAGTTAAACCTTAACCTAGCTGCCTCCCATTGAGTCAATAACCAAAAGTACACGTTAGAGGGGAATTTGAGAGTATACACAGGGGATAAGGCATTTGTTTCCCTTAATGCAAATATGCCATCATGGGAGTAGCTTGGCATCTGTGGTGCTATTGCATTTTGTCACTTAAATGAAGATATGTAGTTCTCTCTGTCAGGCACCCCAACTAACAAAGCCTTTACTGTTGGAAATGTTCATCATGTGGCACACATGATCTAAGAAGTATTTGTCTTCCTACTGAGAGTGAAGCTATTTTTCAGTAAGTCTTAAGCACATGAAGGAGCCAGGTTATTATCCCTGCTGCTTGGATAGTCACTGACTGAAAAGTGAGAGGATTATAATCAGGTTGGATTTGCACAAAGAAGAAAACAGGAACACCTATTAGTACTGTTAGCAAACATAGTCCAATATGCTCTGCTTGATTTTAGTTTCCCCTCCTGTTTACTCTACTCTTCAGCTCTCACTCTCCCACTCAGTTATTTCACTTGTGTTTATTGTCAATAACAGCTCCTCTCTGTATGGCTGAATACACATTTATGAATGATCCACTAATGTAAAAATGTCCTAACAGCCGAAGAACAACCTCTGATGTGATTTCAACTTGCCGCTTGTGATCGAGGACAGACACACTGCCCGTGCTGCCACAGTAGATAAGCTGAAACTATGCTACTGAGAGAAGAATGACATTTGTCTCATTTCAATTCCAGGAGCTGCCCCGGGCAGAGTTGAGGCTTGATTCAAAAGCTGCTGCTCCAAGCCAAGTTGCTCTTTTTCTCAGGCTGTTTCTTTGCACTACCACAGCCTAGAGGGATAACTTTTATGGCACTGAAGGCCAACTGAGCAGAGGGGGACTCTGGCGATACTGGAGGATTAGACCGTGCTGTGAGAGTGGGGACCGGACCAGGAAAGCAGGCCCCCAGCAAAACACATGATGCTGCAGGCACACTAGGTTTCCTGTGTGACCCCCTTCTGTGCGACATTTTTTTTCCTTCTTTTCCTGCATTCTCATCGATTTGGATGGTTGAACACAAGGGCTACTTTGAAGGAGCCCACCGGTGGCTGTGGTTTGGCCAAAGCTGACAGACTGCTTGCCAGCTATTGCTGATAAAGTACCCTTGTCCACTGCTGCCACTTGCTGTAGCCCCCTTGGTGGTCTCCAGTATGGTAAGGGGAAGCTTCATCGCAGGAGTGCAACGGAAACAGTAATACCGGTGTAGCTGCTCATTTCCCATTCCTTTGCACTTTGATTAATTTCATTCAAGGACTTTTTTTTTTGTGCCGTAAAAAACACAGCCAAGGTCATTTTTTAAATATTTAATCCCTGGAAAGAATCCTACTCCAGAGGAGGATGAAGTTGAGGAAACAGGTGACAGTGTGTGGAGGAGCCATATTCTGTGTGGCTGTATTCTCTCTGTATCTGATGTTGGATCGAGTCCAACATGACCCTGCAAGGCGACAGAATGGCGGGAACTTTCCACGGGTAAGAAAAATGGCTGTAGTGTTTGAAACCCCTTTCTATACTTATTGCTGCTGCACTTCTTTTTGTTGCCATATATGTTAGATAATATAAGCTAGCTAAATAAAAGGAATTTATTGACATTTCTTCATCCCTTGGCACAAGGCTTAAAATATGTTTTTAAATATTGAAATGGAAATACACTTGTCCCATCCTGTACTAGGGCTGCTCGATTATGGTAAAAATCATAATCTCGATTATTTGGGTCAAAAATTGTAATTGCGATTATTAAATGTGATTATTCGAAAACATCAATTTATTGGAGAAAAAAAATGTGAACAGTATGTTTTTAACAGTTGATTACCCTGAACTGTAAGTATAATTAAACAGAAAAAAAATAAATAAAATGTATTTAAAAAAAAAAAAGTAATAATAATAAAAAAATTATCGTTTATTTCGATTGCGTTGTTTTCGTAATCGTTGCAAGCCATAATCGTAATCGCGATTTAAAACACGATTAATTGAACAGCCCTATCCTGTACCCCTGAAATATCTTCAGGACTGATTTTTATCCAACTGCCTTTTGTTACCTTGGCTGAATATTTTTCCATTGCAGTCTAATTTAGTATTTAAACTAACGCTTACTCACTGTAACAGAAAGGAAGAATGTGGCTTTGGTTAACGGATGTTTTATGATCTCCCACATCTGTTTGATTTATGATTGTTGTCTGGTTTTTAGAGCCAAATCTCAGTTCTGCAGAACCGGATAGAGCAGCTGGAGCAGCTTCTGGAGGAAAACCACCAAATTATCAGCCACATAAAGGACTCTGTGATGGAGCTCACAGACACAGGAGCTGTGTCTCCCAGCGGCCACCTGCCATTCAGAAGTGCCAATGGTTCCTGGGTCCTACCCTTCGACGGTCGTCCCACTTTCCTCGCTGTCAAACCCCAGGATTGCCAATCTGCTTTAGGCAGCCATGGTCAAGCAGATGTTCAGGTAAAATGCCTCAGTTTTTGCCCATACAAAACAATCCTATCACTGCTAACTTTTTAAATATTATAACGTTTTTTTGTTGGACTGTGTCTTGTGAGCACATTTTGAGTTTGTATTTCATTTTAGATGCTGGATGTGTACTCCATCCTCAAGTTTGACAACCCTGATGGTGGCGTATGGAAACAGGGCTTCGAAATTACTTATGAAGCTGACGAGTGGGACAATGAACCACTGCAAGTGTTTGTAGTTCCCCACTCCCACAATGATCCAGGTGAGTTGAGAAGCTATAATACACAGCGGAACTTTGTTGAAAGTTGTAAATGTCTTTGTGTTTGTTTCAAAGTCCGTCTGATTAAACATCATTTTTAGATGCAGCGTCAAGCAGGTCAGAACCACTTATTTTCCCATCAGTTTAAATTTGTCTCGTCTGTAGATAAGCCAGCGACTTTGAGTCGTCATCTGAGTGGGAGGCCAGTGACGCAGACATCATTCAAAATTTGAATCGTTTGTTCTCATTGTTATTAGCATAATGTTGACACGATTGACGGCTTAGTCACAAACAATGGAATTAGAAAGATATTGGCATTGGAAAGCTCCAGCTATTTATAGGTGGGGTTGGCTGAGATTTTATTTTCGCTCGACACATCCATTAAACTTGTTTTCCAGCCTGCCACATGCTTGCTAACTTGACAGTTATCGATATGTTGTGAGGCTGAAGGAACCTGCACATTCAGTCCATCAACGATGCGAATGAGCTTCATTTAGAGCTGCATTTGATTTAACTCGGCTGCAACATGTTCTGTAGTGTCAACAGAAGGAGAGTTTGGCAACCAGAAAGCAAATACTCAGCACTCTCTAAAGACAATTGAAGCAGGTTTAATTATCGGCTCATTTGACTAAATGCAAGGAAGGGATTTTAAGGGTTTCAGTGAAATGCAGGTAAGCATCTCAACCAACGATGTTAAAACAGAGCAGTAAATAGTCCTGTCCCTTACTAAATATGATTACTCAACCATTCACATTTCAGTAGTATTAGTTTGATTCTGCAGAACTTTGATTGCTGTTTCAATATATTGGACTTCAATATGTAAGATACATATTTGACAGGATATTTATAGACTGAGGTATTCTAGACTTTTGGACAATGAAAGTGCACAGGACTGGTTTTTGAGTCACTTCTTCTGAAACCACTCTGCTAAATAGCTTTCTGAGGGGAGCTGCTCAACTTGAATAAAATATGAGTTTTATTTCTGATCTGTTGCAGCACTTTTTCCACTGCGGAGAGTTTTTTTTTACTTGCTCTGTTTTCATGTCTTTTATATCAGCCGGGTGCACAAAGGGGTGTTGGGCTGTGGAGGTGTTTATTTTCAAAGATAGTCCAGAATGAAGCTGACATCCTGTTGGCCATCTGTTGTGCAAATTGCTCATATTGATCTTCTTGTCTTGTTAGGTTGGATTAAGACTTTTGACAAGTACTTCACAGACCAGACGCAGCATATTTTAAACAACATAGTGGTGAAGCTGCCCGAAGATCCTCGAAGGAAGTTCATCTGGTCTGAGATTTCATTCTTCGCTAAGTGGTGGGAGACGGCAGACACATACAAGCAGGAGGCTATGCGCAAGTGAGTCACAGCTTAGACAACCACTGAGCCTTTCATTTAACCACCTGACCCTTCACAATTAGTTGAGATTTCTGCGATGCTTACTTAACTACCGTACATTATTTACTCTGTTGATGTTACCTGCTGCTGGTGGAATGTAGTTTCTCTAAAAATAGTCTATTATCTGGTTACTGGGAATCTCCTTCTTAAGGGCTGGATTATCGTCACCTCTCTTTCTTAATCCTCTCTGTTCAACAGATTGATCCTTGGAGGGCAGCTAGAGATTGTCACAGGAGGCTGGGTTATGACGGATGAAGCTAACGTTCACTACTTTGCCATGATAGACCAGCTCATTGAGGGACATCAGTGGCTGGAGAGAAATATAGGTACACAATCACAAATGATTCCATATCCATTTATACATAGATGAATTATTCTTATATTTCAAAAAATATCTTCATCCCAATTCACTCCACTACATATGTTGTAACTTCTTTTATTTAAGGCAGTAAACACATTTATTTTTTTGCTTCTTGACAAAAGTTAAGGGTAAAATGTTTGACAGAAAATGCTTTTATTTTGAAGTGCAAGTATGTGTCCCTGCTCTTTCTCCTTCCTGTTATGATTTGAAATGAATACGAGTATGTTGAGTGCATTTCCCCCGTGTTCTACCGTTCTTGCTGAGAACTGTTGTATTAATATCAAGTAAACACGTTCAGTTTGGACAAGACTCGCTTGTTCTTCATTCAAAGCTTTTATTACACAACGGTATATAGGTGAAAATGACACCAATACTCTCAATGTTCGATAGTAAACTTGTTATCACACATGCAGCAGTTGTAGTAGCCCCTCACTCAGTGCCTGATAACATATGTTGTGCTATTTTCTTTTCTCCCTGCAGGGCAGAATATTTTATAAAATGTGCATTCCTTCCTATATCTGAGGTCATCCTGAACTTGCGCCCTGTCATACATAGGTGTCACTCCTCGCAGCGGGTGGGCGGTAGACCCTTTTGGTCACAGTGCCACCATGTCCTATCTGCTGAAGAAGGCCAACCTGACCAGCATGCTCATCCAGAGGGTTCACTACTCCATCAAAAAACACTTTGCCTCCACCCGCAGCCTGGAGTTCATGTGGAGGCAGGCCTGGGGTGAGTGGAGCGGAGCCATGTCATCTGATTCATGTACTTATCTGTGTTAAGCTCGTTTTGGAAGAACAACCACTGTGTAATAGCCTCAGCTTCCCATTATCTCCTAATTAAGTTGACATCTGCTGAAGAGTTTGTGTGTGTTTGTTCTTAATGGAAAATTCCTTTCCTGTTAGATTTGATCAATTTGTGATGCTGAGTTCTATTTGGGCTGTCATTTACTTTTTGTTGAAACAGCAAGAAAGATTTCCCCCATTGAACACTGTAGGTGTGAACTTGGATAACCAACAACTTAATAAGTCATTTATCATAAACGTGTCCCTAATCTGAGCAGAGCACACTTCATGACTGTGTTTTATTCTGGACTTTAAGGCTGCTGTCAACAATGGATCCCTCTCAAGCTAATTGATTTCCACTTTACTGCTTCCACAGACACCGGATCAAAAACGGATATTTTTTGCCACATGATGCCGTTCTACAGCTACGATGTGCCTCACACCTGCGGGCCCGACCCCAAGATCTGCTGCCAGTTCGATTTCAAGAGGTTACCAGGTGGTCGGATAAACTGCCCCTGGAAAGTGCCCCCAAAACCTGTGGTGGAGGCCAATGTAGCAGAGAGGTGAGACATTATTTCAATAGTCTGAACCCTTTACATAAAACTGGTAACAAATTGGTAGTGGCTTAGCTACCTTTTTTATTTCTCAGAGACTTAGCAATTTAAACATAACTTTGAATTCTAAGATATACGATCTCCATTATCGCAATACATAGAACATAATAAATACTTTTAATCAAGCTATGATGTCTACAAACTTCAACTTCGTACTTTTTAGCATAGTGTTGGAATTTGGCTACACACACACACACACATACAAACACGGCTTGGTCTTGGCTGTTGCGAATCAGTCAATGTTATTTCTACTTGTCCCTTACGAACAAACTAACCCTGAACTTGTGCCAATGACAACAATCAGAGGAGGTGGATTAACGGCGGGACAGACGTAGCCTGCAGATAGCCTTTCCAGAACTTTCCAGAAGACATATTTTAGTGGCTAATGGAAAAAAACCCCAGGGCTAATTTGACCTCCTCCTTCCAAGGTCGTAGTGATTTCATACAAAACTGGCAAATGCAAAGTAGGGCAGTTTGGATGCCAAGAAGTGTGTCCCCTCAGTTTTCCCCTTCATGTCCCACTCTCTCTTTCTCTCCCTCTTCATCAATCAGGGCAAACCTGCTCCTGGATCAGTACCGTAAGAAGTCCAAACTCTACCGCAGCAAGGTGCTTCTGGTCCCTCTGGGAGATGACTTTCGCTACGACAAGGCGCTGGAGTGGGATCAGCAGTTCAACAACTACCAAAAGCTGTTTGACTACATGAATTCTCACCCAGAGCTGCACGTACAAGTGAGAAAGCAGTTTGTCAACTATCGGATACAGCGATGCAAAATATATGTTCTGCCCCTTTTTCCTTGTTTTATCCTTTCCAGCATTTGGTGTGCCGGCTATTTCGCTGTACAACCTTTTGTGATAATCAATCATGCAGTCTTATTTTAACTTGCTGACTGAACAAAGAATCCGTCACAATGCGATGTTTGGTTTAGAATGTGCCATGTAAGATGACAAGCGCATGTATTATAATGAGAAATGTTATTTTTCCCCCACACAGCTGGGTTTTGAGTGAGTTATTTTTTTAATGTTTCATCTGTCTGCTCCTCCAGGCTCAGTTCGGCACGCTCACAGACTACTTCTCCGCTGTATACAAAGCAAAGGGAGTGGCCCAGGGGTCCAGACCGCCAGACTTCCCAGTGCTTAGTGGAGATTTCTTCGCCTATGCAGACCGAGAGGACCACTACTGGACCGGCTATTTCACCTCGCGGCCCTTTTACAAGAGCCTGGACCGCATATTAGAATCACATCTCAGGTGAGGCAGATTAAATCACTGATACCCGACACTTACACGCTGAGGCGTATTAGTGATGCTGTGGCTGTTTATGTCAGGGAGTTCTACAGCAGGCACTTTGTTTCTTTTTTTGCATTGCAAATAAGATTTAGCTGATCCATCCGGACTCCGGAGTTAGGAGCGTACATGTCCCTCCTGCAATCCTGTAAACAAAGAGAAGTCAAACAATTCACCTGGTATCACTCCAAGATGGAGAGACAATCATTTGTATACATAATCAGTGATGCAAATTTGTCGCTTTTCGGCGCCTCCCGCTTTTTTAACGCTGCTTTGGGTGACTTGTGTAATTCGTGGAGAACCGAAGAGTTTTCATTTTGGGGGGGGGGGTCCGTCAATTTGTCAGTCCGCCCATTAGTCCGTCCGACTGACGGACAACTTCTCACTTCAAAAAAGAAGAAGAAATCTAGATCGCAAAATAATTAAACAAGCGAGTGCCTCTTTTTTCCTGGCCAAGGACAGGTTCCTTGAACACAACACGTGACGTGTCTTCACGTGGTTATGTCTCGTCTGAAAGGAGTGTGCTGACGGAGTGCAACGGAACGCCGCTCCAGCTCTTCAAATATTGCACTACCCATAAGGAGCCGTACATGCCGCAGTGTTTGCTAGGCTGTGTCTTTAGTTGTAAGCACAGTGGCGATCTGTTGTTATTAGCATCTGGTTAGCTAGCTATGCTAACGAATTTAAAGAGCTTTTCTACAACCAGGTGGAAGAGAGCTCTCTCCTGAGAGGCTCAAATAACCTCAGCTCAGTGAGGTTAAGGCACACCTTGATATGATCATTATAGTTATTAATGAAACTAAATGAAAAACAGGTATAAAATACTATATGACAGTAACAAAAAAGTTGTTAAAAATAAGTGATTTGTAAAATATCCAAAAAGAAAAATCTGCTTACAGTTCTGTTTCAAATGGGTGTTGAAAGATATACCCATAGATCTCCTCATGTTGCTCTCAAAGTGCACCAGATTGATGCTTTTAACTTCAATATTTAAAAAAAAAATCTTCCCGGGGGAGCATGCCCCCGGACCCCCCTAGAGGAGGTTAGGTCCCCTCCACTTAAATCATGTTCACATGGATACTAAATACATTTGCACACATCTTGTGTCCATATCTTGCTGTTTTGGTGGTCATGCCACACGTGCACATGCATGCATGCGCGAGTCATGGAAAGATATCTGGATTAAGAGGTTGCTTTTTCTTTGCACAGCATGAAAGAAAGGCCAAATGAATGGGCTGTGATTTTAGTTTTTTTAAGCAGAGGTTGAGTTCAATCATTTGTACGGCCCTCTGAGGATGTTGTACAAATTGAAAGGAAAAAGGTTCCCCACCCCTGCTGTAAATAATAATAATTTATAACTTAACATCTCTGTCTCCTATTGATCTGAGTATATTATAAAGAACAGTTAATTGAAGCATTATAGCACAGGCCTTTGTCAGATGGTATATTACGCTGTTTTTTTCCTGCTTCGAATAGTTCTCTCTTTTTTCACCATACCTGTGTTTGCATCACTGATAATACTTTACAATATCTGAATCGAGTCAATATTATTTACATTGTTTCATTTCCCTTTCTGTATGTTCATCATTTTATTTAAAGATCAGACAAATAGACCTTTATTTGGTTTATTCCATCGGTTTAATTTGATGACCACACCTTTATTTTAAGTTCGCATAAATTATCAACTGTGTATTTAATTCTCATCTCCTGTTTCTCTCTACTGTGAGCAGTCTAAAAGTAAAAACCTAATTTGCCTAGGGGTTACTTCCACAAACAGCTGTATCAAAGCAAGCTTACATTTCATTTCAAAGAGATTTTAGGGAACAGAGCAAATAATGCGGTTTGAACCACAACCAAACACAAAAGACCCATTTTCATAGAATCTGCACTCATGTTAAAATAACGTAATCATTTGAACACACCTTTAGCTAACAGACCCACTAAAGGGCTCCCCAATGCTAATTGTTCGTCCGCCTTCTTCAGGGGGGCAGAGATCCTCTACAGCCTGGCGGTAGCGAGCGCTCGACATGTGGGCATGGAGGGGCGCTACCCCATCTCAGACTACGCTCTGCTCGTTGACGCGAGGCAGACTGTCGGCCTGTTCCAACATCACGACGCCATCACCGGCACGGCAAAGGAGAATGTGGTTGTTGACTACGGCACCAGGTAAAGGTCTGAGTGTTCAAAATGAAATGACAGTAGGGATTGGTTAGTTTAAACTCCTTTCATTTGTCTATTATTTATTTGTTTTAACGTTGCTGTCATGTTTGTTGTTGTTGTTGTTGTTGGTTTACATCTTTCAATATGGAAAATTGATGAAGACAACAGTTAACAAAATGGAATTGATATGAACTAAACGACTGCTTCTTCATTTGAATCCTGTGTCTTTGTGGCTATTTTAGACCCCCGCTCAATACTTTGAAGCAGGAGCTCTGTGCTGTGACCGCTGCAGTCAGCCATTGATTATTTCTCCTCCTCCCCAGATTACTGCGTTCACTCACCGGTCTGAAGAGGGTAATCATCAATGCTGCTCATTTCCTGGTGATGAAAAACAAAGACTTTTATCGCTTTTACCAGACTGAGCCCTTCCTTGAGACGGTAAGAGGACACATGGAAGGACCCTTCTTTCAGTGTATAACCCGCAGTCTGAATACTTCCACAGGGGACAGAATACGCAGGCTTCTCAGTGTGTTCCCTTTGTTACATGCTTCATTCTGTAGGATGACAGGCGTGCTACTCAAGACTCTCTGCCTCAGCGCACTTTAATCGAGCTGGACCCAGCAGGCCCGAGGTATTATCTGCATCCCCCGGCAACTTTCATATCCCTCGCCTCCTACACTGTTCGCCCTTACTGTGTTTCTGATTGCTTTTTCCTCCTCTCACCCAGGTACCTGGTTCTGTTTAACCCCATCGAGCAGGAGCGCCTTTGCGTGGTCACAGTGTTGGTCAACACGGTCAGGGTGCGGGTGCTCACTGAGGACGGACAGACCCTCCCCGTGCAGCTGAGCGCTCAGTGGAGCTCGGCCAGTCAAATGAGTGCAGAGGTGTTTGAGGTAAGAGAATAGATCCATTCGGCAGTGTGTGCACAGACCTCATCACTGTCTACACTGGGTCTGTTATTGTTACATGTTCAGATTGGAACCAAAAAGACACTGAAGTTGCATGTGTACAGATCAAGTTGTTGGCATCTGAGTTGCATTGTGGGTTATTTAGGGCCCCCAGGTTTTGACCATGAAGAAGAATGCATACAAAAAGACATATCTTGTTCTGTAGCATACATTTTGTCCATCATGAGTCGAAACTGTTATAGCACAACAATGTTAAAACAATACTCTCTGATTATATCTCCATGTACCATAATTCTGTGTTGCCTAGTGAAGTTAAAGACCTCAATTAGAGTGTGTGTGTGTCTGGGTGTGTGTCTAAAGTTCTTTTAGACGGAAGCATTTGGCAAAAGAATATATATGTAACTTAATGCAGAAACGCAATTAATAGTATTCAAATCAGAATATCATTTTAAACAAAAAGGCCTCAGACTAGTGTGTAGTATCATCATCATATCATAAGAATAACATGTCGTTCTCAAAACAAAAACACACTCCCTTGATTCAGCTCATATTGTAAATTAAATCTTCACTAATAAAATAACATCCCATTTGCTTCACAATTTTTGATCAGATTCCTTTATTGTGCCCATTTAAAATTCTGTCCTCTCACAGAAAGCAATGACTGTAACTGTAGCAGAGGCATACAAACTGTCTACTTAACACCACCTCATCACATTTGAATTACAGCACACTGTAGCTAACGTCCAAATGCTTTTCACTTTTATTGAAAGGCTTGTGGTCCTCTCCGGTCCTCTCTTGCAGATTAACAAGGAAAATGAAGCCGGCGCTGTAGAACACAGCCTTTTTCAAATGTTAGTGTGTATGAAAGCTTTATTTTTCCATATCCAAATGTCCTTTCTTTCTCCATCCAGGCTACGTTCATGGTCCGTCTGCCGGCTCTGGGCCTGGCGGTGTTTCACCTGTACGACTCGGCAGACTCGCCCCTGACGCTGCGCTCCGACACGCTGCTCCGGCTGTCGGCTCGCGGCACCTCCGCCCGAGCCTTGGACCCACTTCCTGTTCGCTCTCAGCAGGCCGAGCCGCAGACCTTCTTCATCAGCAGCCAGACTCTCACCCTGGGCTTCTCTGGAACCACTGGCCTGCTGGAGGTTTGTGTTTCGTCCACTCCTACATCGGATCACTTTGCATCTGAATCAAAGATGCTCTCATGTGTTTTTAGCCTTGATCTTTTTTAGCTAGTAAAAGCCCACGAGCTTCATTTCCCAATGAACCCTGGGGTTTTGATCAAAGTGAACATGGAGTGTCTTGTTGCGACTCAAACATCTTTTCATCTCTTTCCTTATTCAGTTTTCTTTATGTGCTCTGTTTCTATTCATGTTTCTTTTTTATCTGCAGAGTATCAAGCGAAAGGATGACCCTCAGGAAATCAAGGTTCAGATTCAGTTCATGGTCTACGGCACCCGCCCCTCCAAAGACAAAAGTGGCGCTTACCTCTTCCTGCCTGATGGAAAAGCAAAGGTATTCTCTCGATAGTTGCACCTCAGATGTTTACTTGCCTCTCAAAAGGCTTTGATAGATTCTCCCATGGGTTTCGTGTCATGGTATCATGCTGGGGTGCTCGGGGCAGGAAGGCTGCTTCATCCTTTCCTGATGTAAAGAAAACTGTGTCACTTCCATTGCCTTCTCTCCTATTTTTAGCACAAATTGTATTCATAATTCCACTTTTTTCTCGCTCCCTGCTTTTAGCCCTACAACCAGAAAGAGCCCCCCGTGGTGCGCGTGGTGGAGGGCCCTCTCTTCTCCGAGGTGGTGGCATACTACCAGCACTTTCAGCAGACCATCCGCATACACAATGTGCCAGGTAATAGTTCAACTAAACTGCACATGGAATCACTTCAAATGGCTTTTGCAAAAGGTCTTTTAGTGAAATTCACCACATGCTAACAAGGGCTAATATTTTGGACAAAACCACAATTTATATTTCAATAAGGATCTTTATATCCCGTAAGCTACATTTGTTTGTAAACGTTGTGCAACCCACTGCCCAATGCTATCTGTAATTCACATGTATCCTGAATTTGTGGAATACTTTATTCCACTCCCTTCCTTCTCCCTCTTTGGTTTTGTACCTTCAGGGGTGGACGGGCTTTCTATAGAAATCACCACCGCCGTGGACATCCGTGATCAGACCAATAAGGAGCTGGCGATGCGCCTGGTCACTGACATCCAGAGTGGGGACGTCTTCTACACAGACCTCAACGGATTCCAGGTCTGTCCCACCATCGCATTTTGAAGAGAACAGTTACAATATGAATATTAAAAGGAGAGAAAAAAGACTGCTCTCCTTTTAGACCCTGCATGCTTTGCAGAGACAACAGCTGTTACTTACTCCTGGATATTCTTTCCATGGGACAGTCTGTTGAAATTACAAATACTGCCAAATAAATAAAAGGTTTTACACTAGGTAATTCTGTCACAGCTTAAACCAGAGGTGTCCGGGGTAGTTTTTTTCTTGTTTGTTGTCACTTTACCACTTTTGCACCTGATTGGCTGTCATGTGGTCCAATTTCCACCAGAACCCTATTTTATGGTATGGGGTTAACAGGGTGATGATTCATGGTCCCTCTTTGTGGGGAAGTATTGGAGTAGTCCTGAGGAGTGGAGGGACATATCTCATATATGTCTTATGTTTTCTTTTTAACTTTTAACAAAAAAACAATAGTTTTCCCAGAGTGGTGATTAGTTACCGCCTTTCTTAAAACTTGGTATGATGCATTTTTTTCTCTGAAGTCTGACATGTTGTTTTCTCCTGTGTTTGCTCCCTTGTTGCAGATGCAGCCGCGCCGCCACCTGATGAAGCTTCCCCTGCAGGCCAACTTCTACCCCATGCCCAGCCAGGCGTACATCCAGGACAGCAACAACCGCCTGACGCTGCACACCGCTCAGGCTCTGGGCGTCACCAGTCTGGAGAGCGGTCCGTACCTCCATACAGTTTATTGAATGTTTCTGCGTTATTCTTCATTTCATTCTGAGTGAAAATCAAATCTGAAATGCACTCTCTCTTTCCCTCTGTTCTGTAGCGCTTTGTGGAATCGTATTGAAGCACTTATCGCTCCCTCTTGTCCTTCGAGAGGTTCACTCTCTTACGTCAATGTACCGAGCTAATCCTTTTATCATCGTTATGAGAATAATGCAGGTTTTTTTGTATATGATGGATAGCTCAAAGTGTTTGTCTCCATCGACTGAAAGTTCAATACGCAGGCTGCTGTATTAGTGTAATAGATTATCTCCTCCTCCTCCCCCCCAGGCCAGCTTGAAGTGATTATGGACCGGCGGCTGATGCAGGATGATAATCGGGGGCTGGGTCAGGGTCTGAAGGATAACAAGAAAACCACCAACCGCTTCCGCCTGCTGCTGGAGAGGAGGTCCATCGGAAACATGGTCAGTGGGACCACCGCCATGCCATCCCAAAGTCCAGCCCAATGCACCTGACTCTCTGTGCAAAGCTGTCATATGTCACATCCTTCATCTGTGCTCATTAACGCCTGTGTTCATGTCATTTGTCGGTGCTCATTACCCCCCCATCTGTCTTTTCTTAACCATCCTCTCTCTCACTTTGTTTTCCTTTTGTTTTTCCAC
Organism: Notothenia coriiceps; assembly: GCF_000735185.1. Taxonomy (NCBI): domain Eukaryota; kingdom Metazoa; phylum Chordata; class Actinopteri; order Perciformes; family Nototheniidae; genus Notothenia; species Notothenia coriiceps. The sequence goes on along the minus strand of NW_011340072.1, from coordinate 223,403 downwards.
TCCATTACCTTCAGCATGAAGGCCTCTTTGCAAAACTCTCCTCTTTGTTTCATTCTTTCCTCTCCAAAATCTTGAGCGACGGAGTTCCAAAGGTAATGTTTCCTAGGCAACGATAACGATGCTTGTTAGCCCACGTATTAGTCTTTGCCGTAGCTCCAGCTCCTATTTTGTCTTTTCTTTTACCACCACACAGTCATAGCCAAACCGGGCTATTTTTAGTGCGCAATAGAAGGTCACAAATGATATAAAGTAAATGAACACAGATTGGCAGAGAATAGAAAGCATTGATTCCAGTTTTATCATCCATCTCCCTGGAAATACTGCTGATGGAGCCCTGGCTTTGCACCATACATCAGGGCTATTCAACTACACATTCAGTTGGGCCAGATTTTATAACTACAAAATTCATCTGGGCCAGACATTCAGCGGCCTGTAAAAAGCGGGTAGTGACACATTTTAAACAACACATATTACTGCGATGAAAAACATGCCATTTTTATTCATTGTTCATCTAACAAAGGTAGGTCAAAAAGTGCATAAAAACACAACAAATTAGCATTAATTTAACAGAATCTGAAATAAAAGTGCACAGTTGTAGCATTACATTTGTTTGCTTTAGAAGTCAAATAGTTAGGTTATGTTTTTTGAACCAGGCACATCACAAAGTGCATTTACTGAATACAATAATAGCAGTCTTAATAAATGTCCTCACATACAAAAAAAACAGCTAAAGAGCTCCAATGCAACACAAAGAGTACTGTAGCAATACTATTTTTTCACTTTTCAAGTAATAACAAAAAATCATACGTTTTGGTCACATTTGACCCAGACACATTACAAAGTGCATTTAAATGAATACAGAAAGAACTGTCAAACCCTTCAGTGCACAAACCCATAACAAGGGATACGGGTAACTAACTTATGAATGAATACTACACTACACGTCTACTATAGTAAACTAGGTGCTTACTATCACCTCATTTGTGATTTGTCATCGCTGACTTTCTAAATGGGAGAAGGGACATTTTTTGTTTTGAACAAGAGCAGTGATTTTTGGCTCATAGGATGTCAATGCAATCCTAAGACATTGGTGAAGAGTGCTGTCAGTCAGGGAGCAGCGAGTGCTACTTTTGATTGAGTTCATGTGTGAAAAGCTTGATTCACATGTGTATGTTGATCCAAACATACTGAGCACACAGATCGCTACTTTCTGAACGTTAGGGAACTGCTGTTTTTNTTATTAACGAATGGTTACACAAGACAAAACATCGGTATGACATCATAAAGTGGCCAAAATCTGATCAGCTCATTTTCAGACAGGTTTTTATAGAAATGGATCAGGACAAAAAGAGAGAGAATCTTTGTTCCTGAAACTTCCAGTCTCTTTCCACAGAGGGGACACATGTTGATGTAGAAGAGACATGAACAAGTGGATTTTGCATAATGGGTGACCTTTAACACCCACAGTTTCTGAAAAAACAAAAGTGGAACCCAAAGGTTTATTCACTCAACGGTCTTGTGATATTTAAAAATCACCAAAAATGAGAGATTCATGTTCATAAAAAAGGGACTTGCAAACAAGCGATCAGCAACAATGCCCTTCCTCCCTCTGTTTCAGAAAGGCACACACAGTGAGGACAGAGCGTACAGTAGCTCCAGGCCCAGATGGTGCTCCTTCCACTGACACTGTTACATAAGTGGATTGAGCCCAGGGACGGAGGCCTGCATGCCTGCTTCACCGAGCCACAGTGGTGCATGGGATGCTTTCTGTTGAAAGATGGAAAAAAATGTAAGAAGGAGAAGGGGG
>NW_011340072.1:191965-221586 GCF_000735185.1 Notothenia coriiceps | reverse complement strand
GGGGGGGGGGGGTGGTGGGGTATGTATCTGGTGCTTTAGCCTGGAGAGACAGACTGCTTTAAATAGCTCTAATCCCACCCCCATCCTCGCACATGCATTCGGCCACTTTCCTGCCACTGGGTCTCCACGAGGTATCGGGAAAACACAGCCTCCTCTGCTCAGATCTGGAGGGTGTGTGGGCGGGGAGCTGTATGCGGATGTATGCATGTATGTATATATATATATATGGGCGTGCACGGGTGTGTGTGTGCAGGGTAAAATGGTGCATGGTCCGGTAAACATTCCTCTTGTCATATTGCAATATACTAATTTATTTTTGCAGTTTATTTATTTATTTGGTTTGTTATTTGATCTTTTCTTGAATATAATTTACCTCTGTTATGTAGTTGTTGGTTTATTTGTTTGTTTATTTATCTGTTTATTTATTTGTTGTTTTGTTTGTTTGTTTTTCAATAACAACTGTATTCCTTTAAGAAAAAATAATAACAAATTAAATATATATATATGTTAAAAACGTAGTTTTTGGGAGAAAGGGTGGGATTAAATAAGTGTAAACTTCTTCCCACCCCTTTCCGGATTTGTAATTAAGTAGATTATTTGTTTATACATAATTTAGAATCAGTAATATTTTTGTATATCAATTTGACACTCTTGTCTTGTTTTATACATTCAAAATAAATCAAATCAAATATAAATAGTNTTCAGGTTATTTTTTTGAACCAGGCACATCACAAAGTGCATTTACTGAATACAATAATAGCAGTCTTAATACATTTCCTGACATACAAAAAAAACAGCCAAAGAGCTCCAATGCAACACAAAGAGGTAGTACTGTAGCAATACTATTTTTTCATTTTTCAAGTAATAACAAAAAATCATACGTTTTGGTCGCATTTGACCCAGACACATTACAAAGTGCATTTAAATGAATACAGAAAGAACTGTCAAGTTACCCTTCAGTGCACAAACCCATAAAAAGGGATACGGGTAACTATATGAATACTACACTACACGTCTACTATAGTAAACTAGGTGCTTACTATCACCTCATTTGTGATTTGTCATCGCTGACTTTCGCAATGGGAGAAGGGACTATTTTTTGTTTGAACAAGAGCAGTGATTTTTGGCTCATAGGATGTCAATGACAATCCTAAGACATTGGTGAAAAGTGCTGTCAGTCAGGGAGCAGTGAGTGCTACTTTTGATTGAGTTCATGTGTGAAAAGCTTGATTCACATGNAATACAGAAAGAACTGTCAAACCCTTCAGTGCACAAACCCATAACAAGGGATACGGGTAACTATATGAATGAATACTACACTTCACGTCTACTATAGTAAACTAGGTGCTTACTATCACCTCATTTGTGATTTGTCATCGCTGACTTTCTAAATGGGAGAAGGGACATTTTTTGTTTTGAACAAGAGCAGTGATTTTTGGCTCATAGGATGTCTCTGGCAAAGCCCATCATCACCTCTGTGGGCAGAGCAAGTCCATCTAATCGACCGGCAAAGTTCTCTTTCAACCTCGCAATGAAATCTGTCATCACATCCGTGATTTGTGCCGGAGATGTGATGTGTTTGGGGAGCGTCGGAAAATGCAGCATCCGACCCGTGCTCAAGTCGGTCGCGAAAAGGTCCAGCTTGACTTGGATCTGCTCCACAAGATAAATGACCGTTTTGTCTCTGTTTACGCTTCAGAGTTGAGAGAGACATGTTTTAGAGTTGCTATCATAGGACCACCGTTACTAGCAACACTAGATGCACTTTCAAAAAACGTGCTGCGTTGTGGTTTGGTGGTTTCTATGCCACCCGGAGTGTTGCGTTCATAGTCTGTACTAGTGTAGGAATTTCGCTATGGGAGGCTGGGCCACTCGGGAGTTGGTTCTGGGCCGCATCTGGCCCGCGGGCCGCCAGTTGAATAGGCCTGCTTTATGGGCTTCTCCCTTCCCTGTATTGTGTTCTATAGCTTTCTGTGCATGTTATGGTGTGCAAAAGGCTCAATCCCTGTGTCCCCTCCAGAGTTTCTCTCCCACACTGAAACTGAGCCCCTTTCAATGTTCAGACAGAAGCCTCATCCCAATACCCCTCCTCGACTCCTCCTTTCCTTCCTTGCGCCTTACCTCCGCCTCCGTAAGATGCGAACGAGAGACACGAGGAGGTGACGCGAGGACAGAGGAGTCCTCAGGTATTAAACGACGTCTGTCAATCATGACGTGCACAGCTGTATCCCCTCTCATCGGGCTTAACTGAATAACCCATTAGAAACGGCCAATTTGTTGTTAAATATTTATTTAAATGAATGTATGATGGTTGGTCCCGCTTTTGTGTTCCGTTTTGGTGTAAAATGTAACCTACATTTAAATAAAAATATAATTATAGTAATGTGGAAGCCTTTTAGAAATAAATTGCACATAATAATTCCCACGGAGCTGTGAGCACTTATACATTTATGTGACGCTTTTCCAGTTGTCGGTTTTCCTCTGTTGAAATCGACCAGCTGTGAAGATGGGGGCGGGGCTTTTATACGCGAGCAGTGAAAACACTTCGCGTGTCTGCTTTTGGGGAAACCAACGCTGTCATTTGAACGGCGATCAAGCTGGAAGGCACAGAAGCCTCATCCCAATACCCCTCCTCAGCTCCTCCGTGTGCATTTCAGCTATTGGGACGTCCTTCAACATGGCGTGTGTCTTGATCGATTTCCGGGTCAAGTCCCGGAGGAGGGGAGGAGAGGAGTCGAGGAGGGGTATTGGGATGAGGCTAAAGCCTTTATACCAGCTGGGGACGCATGCAATGAAATATAACAGAGCTCAGACACAACATTCTTTTTCCACCTTTATTTAAAATAAAAAACAGTTCCACCAAAAGCAAATGTACAAATGCGGTAGTACAACAACAGAAACATTAGCTAAAGAAATTAAAACGTGCAAAATCCACATTTAGATAGGCTTGATCTTGAAGTGTAGGCCGATGAGACTGAAGACGAGACATTTCAGATCCTGCACCAGGTAGTAGAACACACGGAGGCCTTCAGGGTCCCTGAACACAGCGCCAAGAGAAAAGGTTAAAGCCCGGTGTCACTGAAAAATCAACAGCCTCCATCTCACAACTTCTGCATTCAGTACTCACTTTGACTGGTTGACGTCAATCAAGGAGCCAATTTTGGAAGTTGTGAATGAAATGTGTTCGTCACCAATGACGATCTCCAGTTCCTGAGAAAATAAGGACAAGTTAGTGCTATGGCTTTAAATACGTTTTTGGTCAAATTCACTACGGTGTCAGTGATTATATTCAAATCTGTGACTGTCTGTATCCATGTCCACGATCAAATATTGGAGTGCTCAAAGCATGGTAGTAAAATGGTATACCCTTCTTAATTAATGGCCAGTTATAACCACTCTTAAAAAACACACTTTCAAATTATGTTAATAGTCAATTAACTTAACTATCAAAGGTTTTTGGTCTTAAAACCTGTAGCATAGAAAGGCATGTTTTATGTTCTTATGTGTAGCCTTATTTCCTAAATGTCGTATCACTTTTTTCCAAGTGCTAAATAACCCCTGTATAAGAATGTTGTACAAAACCCAGAGGGTTACAAGGCTTCAGGAAGGCCCTGTAAAACGGAAGAAATCAGGACTAACAAAAAGAGCACACAACTGGGGCTAACAGCATGGGTAAACACCATTATTGAATCTGTAACACTGGACAATCAAACATGAACTCGAGTAGGGGCTTTACTAGTTTTTCCAGTTGTCTGTTGTTATAAGCTTTTATTTTTGCTTATGTATGGTTTTATGGGTTTCTAAAAATGTGGTTTTAATCGGGCATATGTGAACTTGTATGCTTTCTTTTAATGCCGCGTGCCAGGGACTGCAGACGAAGATTTGCCTTTTTGGCTAAATCTGACACACTTACATGATGGACGCAAGTGCTCATGTTAATTAATGTGCATAGTACCTTCTTAAATAAATAAAAATACATTACAAAACAACATGTACATTAATGATGATGGTCACTGATGGGGAATTGAGCCACAAACCTGTCTGCCGACTCTGTCAGGGGGCGGCCACAGAGCATCATCTTCCTTAGTGATCTCACTGTCATCGATGATCCTCTTCAGCTCCTCCATCACACTCTTGTGTACGTAAGCCTGGGGGTGCGGAGAAAACGTTAGTTCATGTGTGGAGCTGGGGCCAATCATTCAAGACACAAAATATGTGAAAATATATATGGAAACATCCTGCAAACCGATCTTGATGTATTTGGTTTGTACAGTGTTTGACATAGAAATAATGACAATCCATCTGCTCATTATTAAAAAGCACTGAATTACATGTTATTGCCCACTTAGGACAAATGTATGGATGTTTCAACTTCCTTCAGCTTAAACAAGGGGAAGGGATCATAATTTGGTCGTGTATGTACACCTGCAGTCATTAACCCTTTATACCAGGACCAAACATTTACGTTTATTGACATAACTTACCTCTTTTCTGATCATGACGTCATTCTTGTAGTTGCTGTTGTTTGCGTATCTCAGTTTGCCTACAACACAATGTTAAATGTTACGTTACAGTAGAAATGTAAAACAAAGCATCCCCCAACAAAACTCATGAGTTTATTTCCATTCCCTGCAGGCCACATGGCGCTTAAACGATCTGCTGATATTACTTAAAATATTACGGTCTTTATAATAATTATGTTTGCAATAATGAATTGGTCCAGACATGAACTACTATCATTTATAAAACCGTGTGAACCAAAAGACTCATTTGCCGCTCGCAACTGGTTTAGAGTGGACTGCGGCCTAGCATACGTTAGCCATTACCGAGTGGCTAGCTACGTTAGCTCAGAGGCAGGAAGACTAATACATTTGCATTACCGCCAAAATAAACTCACCGTCGGGTCTAAATTCAAACTCCAGGAACTCGTGTCCAAACTTTCCCTTGTGCCCAACATAATATCTCAAATAAAAGTCACTTGTTGACATCTTTACTCTCCAGAAAGCACTCTTTCTGGTGAAGCATACGAAACAAAACTCAGCTAGCAAACGCAACCTGGAGCCTCGATACCCATGTACGCATGCGTAGATAGTCACCGGTTTATGAAACCTTAGTGCCCCGAACTCTGCCTTACAGGAGGTTCTTTACACAGTTCAAAACCTCCAAACCCGACCTTTCCCCCTGTAAAATGGCAATAAATCCAATTACCATTTGCTTGTATAAAGCCAGTTAACTTTTGGACAAAAATTGTCCAATTAAGGTGAAATAAATGTAGGCTACCTAGCATTGAAATAATATTTTCATCCTTGAATCTGCATTCCGATTGATAACTATTTTTAATACTATCTCTAAACTTCACATCCATCTATTATAGCCTGCACAGTCAGATAGTGTCAGCGTAAAAAAACGATACATCTCAATATACTGTATGTGTGAATAGAGTTCTTTCGTTTTTAGTAATAAGTATTCAAATATAGTTTATTCTTTAATTCAGCAGTTAATTGTTATTATTGAAGTTTGGTTGTGCTCATTTCACTTCCGTTTTAACCCTTACCCTAAGCCTACATTAGCTGATAAAAAAATTGTTCTGCACATCATTTGTTCTTTATAATTTGACGAATATACCGGCTATTAAGACATTAAAAAAATATTCTATTTTAGCGAGTGTCTTATACACCCGACTATTGATATTGTTCTGTTAGTATAATATCCCCTTTATAATGAATACATTGTATATTGTTTGTTATATGAAAAGGGGAAAAAGGTTTTGCCTTGGAAACTTTACCAAGGGGAACCAAATCCCTTTGGTTTTGGCTCGTCGCATATTAATAACGTCATCACTCCGCTCACCCTGAAACTCTCCCTAGTACAGTGCACGTGTGGTTGTTGTAAACTTCTCCATGGCGGGCTCCTTTTCTCAGGAGCTTGAGGACTTGTTGAACCCTCTTCCTAAATTCGCAGACCCGGAGGATGACGGGGACGAGGTGACCAACGCGAAAGTTACGGAGAGATTCAGCGAGGATGAAGACGAAGATGGAGGCGGCCTCAGTGCCCTGCGGAAGAGCAACACAACCCTGCTGTCAGACACCGACAGACGGTACGTGGGGAAGACAGTGTCCCGTAAACAGCTTCTGATAGAAACTGGGGGATCTGGTGAGGAGGGCAGTATAGAAGGGCTAGAAGAAGATGATCCTTTGGGTTATGAAGAGGAGGAGGAAGATGATTTAGACGAAGATGACGATGAAGAGGAGGAGGTGGGCAGTGATGCTAAACTGGCGTCTAAGAAAAAGGGGATGACCCTTCCTCAAGGAGTGGACTTCAACAAGCTGACAGAGGGCATGGATGACCTGGGAGTGAGTGAAGATGATGACGAAGAGTCAGAAGGCAGCGATGAAGACGACAACGACTCTGAGATGGATGGCGAAGAAGGTGAGGACGATGGAACGGTCCGCACGTTTTCCCAAGACAAAGTGGACGAGGAGGTGGAGAAAGGCAAGGCTGTGAAGGAGCAGCTGGCCCTGTGGGACCAACTGCTGGAGGGCAGGATCAAAATGCAGAAAGCTGTGATCACCGCCAACCAGCTCCCGCAGCCGCAGACCTTCCCAGAGTTCAAGAAGACGGGTGGGGCGGAGCTGGCGGGGGAGCTGAAGAACTCCCACAAGGCTCTGAAAGCCCTCCAGAGATCCCTGTTGGAGCTCCACGACCAGCTGCTGTGGCAGAGCGCCGACACCAGGAGCGTCACTGTGGGGCCAGCCGACGAAGACGAGGAGATACACAGCGATGAGGAGGAAGAGGTAAGAGGTGTAGCGCCCAAACGGAAGCTGGAGATGGCGGAGTACCCGGACTTCATGGCTAAACGCTTCGCCGCTTTCCAGCCTTACTGCAACGCCACGCTGCAGAAGTGGCACGACAAGACCAGGCTGACTCTCGGGAAAAGCAGCAAGGGCTTTGGGGCGTTCGACAGGAACATCCTGACCCAGGTGGAGCAGGTGCTGATGGACAACGAGAGGCTGGTGCGGCGGACACAGACCCGGCGCTCAGAGTACAAAGTGCTGGGGAAAAAAGAGGTGTCTAACGTCATCTCTGAGCCCGTCTGCATGGAGGGAGAGGAGGTGGAACAGGAGCTGAAGGCCAACACGCATCTCAAGGATCTGGACGAGGACATATTCGACGATGATGATTTCTACCACCAGCTGCTGAGAGAGCTGATCGAGCGCAGGACAAGCGCATCGGACCCCAACGACCAGGTGGCCATGGGCCGGCAGTGGCTGGCCATCCAGAAGCTGCGCAGCAAGATCAAGAAGAAGGTGGACACCAAAGCCAGCAAGGGCCGCAAAGTCCGGTTCCACATCCACAGCAAGCTGATGAACTTCATGGCTCCTGTAGACCACAGCTCCGTGAGCGACGAGGCCCGCAGCGAGCTGTACCGGGGTCTGTTTGGGCAGAACTCAGCTGTCAGGGAATAGTGCAGGAAGTGATCATGGGAACAGTAACAAAGTGCCTTTTCCACAGCCTGGCCTGATGCTGAGCAGCTGTTTGTGTTGGAACAGAGACTGGGCAGGCTGTTGTCAAAAGAAACCTGAGAAATGTGTGTCATGTTGTATCACTTTTATACTGAGTAATGTTTTCAGTATGTGTTTTTGCCGAATGATACATTTCTGATTAAAATGTCATACACAAGTGTTTTCACTAAATCAAAATGCCTCGTAAAAAAATGTCCATCACACATCTAAGAGTCCAAGTCCAAGAAAATGAGCTTGAATGGATTTTTTCTCAGTAAAACCCCAAAGGTATTCCCAAGATATAAAACAGAGAAAAGAAGAAAGTCTCCATATTCAAGATTCCAAAAAGTGTATATAGTTGTTGAATACTTTTCCGTGAACAACTGATATGGGGTGGCTGTAGCTCAGGTTAGGGCACTGATCTGCATTTAGGGGGTCAGCAGTTCGATCCCACCCTCTGAAATTGAAGGGTCCTCGGGCCACATAATGAACCCCACACTTCTCAGGTATACATGTATTGAGTGACAGTAAGTCGCTTTGGAAAGGGCGTAAGCTGTAATGTGAAACTAATCATAACTGCTCTAGACTATCATTGATTTGAAGGAAAACCAATGTTATATTTTCTTCTGTCACCAAGTCTCACTACTCAGGTGAAATATGCTCTAAAAATAGTTTGGAATAGGGATCTAGCCTAATGTATACTCTGTGGCCCATATCCATACAACCTATCCTCCATACTTATTAATAGTACCGTTTTACTAGTTAGTATACAAAAGATCTAAACAATGGAATAAAACATTACTAGTGCAATACAACTGCAGTCTTCAAATATCACTGCTAATAAACTTAACATAGAAACTACTCAATTATTTTCCCAGTAAATGTTTTTTTTGGATTTGTGAGGATTTTCACTCCTGTTCTGTGAGAGAATAGTCCATGAACTCACACTCAAAAATCAGAATTTACTATACATACTTCACACTTTCCAGTGTGACCCCCCTACACACTGAAGACCTGCTTTGTGACACTGCAGACATGTGACATTACATCCCGGGCCAGTGGGACCCCTGCTCAATTGTTGACACCTAAAAAGATATGTAACTAACTAAACTGTGTTTCCTTCTATTGTATTTTAGTCTCACAATGAGGATCTTACATTTTCTTATCACAATACTGCCAGAAATGTAACTCAAGTGAAGAAGAAGCTTTTCCATTATCTATGCTCTCTACACCCATGGACAAAAACATTCATTTTACACGACACAGAAGTGTTCTTAAATAATTTTCAAATTCAACAAAGTCATACAATAACAAAAACTAAACAATCAAGGCAGCCATAGAGCAACAACTGAAAATGTTTTTTGTTGAGGTGTCTAAACTATGTGAAGCTGCTGCTCTCCTCCACAGCTTCCTGCTGTTTCTCCAGCCTGGGGGTGTTCCGGGCATCATTACTGTACTAATACACTGACAAGTACCTCGTACAATCCTACCTGAAAAATATCAAAAGGACCTCTTCCAAAGCAAGTTAAATGTCCCAACTTGTTCTTGCCATCTACCAAATGGCATCAAGCATGTGTAGATACATGAATTATACATATCCTCTTAAAAAACAACTTGTAATTTTAAATGAAAATTCAGGACCTTGGAAATGATGGGTGCGTCAACTCAAGCAAACAAAGAGTACCTGAGAACTTTATCATGACAAAATGTATACAAGAAGAAAACTCCATTAAACATTTACAGAACACATTGTGTACTTAGTACTTCATGACATTTTACAACTCAATGCATTTAGTAACACCATCTTCAGTGTGTCTTTAAATTAAACTTGCATACGTATGCATCAAGTTAATAGTAATCAATGGAAATAATACTTTGTGGTTATTTCTTAACGTAAGCAATTCTTAATGTTACCAACATCACATTAAATGGATTGCAGTAATGGCAGTATCGCATAGAGAAGAAAAAAAAGACAATTGTTCTACACAGATGGCACAGACAATGATCTTTGGTGATGTCATACATCAGATGATTTGAGGTGGAATCGGTTGGTTCGTTACACAAATTCAGTTTTTGAATGAAACAGAGGAGGTACAACTAGGGACATAGAGACAGAAAACTCAGTACATTTGAATTGCAAGTTAAAATATCCTTCATACAGAGTTCGAACAAATATTTCAAGTTGTATTGATAAAGGTATGTTGCACCTGTTAGAGTAGTGAGATATGTAAGGCCCTGCCTGCTTTAAAGCATGTTGCTACACTGTATTTATTGTATGTCTGAAGGCTGTCAAGTGTTCGGACATCTTGTTTTAGACACCATTCTTCAGTGAGTTTCAGTGCCGTGGCAAAGGCGAGCAGCAGAGAGAAATTAAATCATAAGGTAGCCCAGAGTACATGAGTTAAAGAGAAAAAAGGAACTAAACACAACAACCCTTAAACCAGCTCCACAGAGGACTGGTGTCCCTTATTCATTTCATCAGTCCTAACAGAATCATCTCAAAACAGGCCTTTTGATCGTCAGAAACAATCCAAGCACATTGGGTTGGTACCGATGGACGCTCCTGACCCTGCTGCTCGGGGCCTCCTGGGGCCGCTGCCCGGGGGCCCCTCAGTGGGGCCGGCTGCTGGACTCCATGCTCGGCTGCTTCTTCGTCGCTCCACACCCGTTAAACCAGCCGTTCAGCCGCTTGGTCATACCCCCGGTCAGAATATCCTGGATGTGCTGAACGATGAGGTTTATGGCAACTGTAGGAAGAGACACAGATATTGTGTAATCAGGCAAAGTGCGCGTCTGATGTTTTACCCATACATCTAAATCACAAAGTTACACAGTGATACTTCATTATAAAAAAGAAGGTATTCATTAAAAACTTACTGCTGTTCCTTCAAAAGGCCTAATTTCATGCTTTTTATAACATACTAAAGGTATCCAGATCTACATTTATTCATCCATCAAATCAGTTCAAAATGTGACTGGTTCCTAACTGTCATGTCTTATCAACTGCTTATCATTGTTCTTTTAAAATATATATATATTGGGAGAAACAGACAGGAAAAACATTTCCAACTAATAGATCCAGACACAGTAGTGGGAAAAATTATGTTATTTGTAATTGGATCTGAGGACTAGGGGCCGTCACAACTGGAATCTAAAGAGTATTAAACATAATTGATGTTACCATATTTTCATACAAAATAATGCAATAATATAAACTAAACATTTTAATCAAAAACATGTCCTTCCCAAACCTGAATTAGTTTGAAATAATAACTCTTAATTATGCTAACATGATCACAACGACAAGGCGTTAATAAGAGTCATACGTCATAATGACGTTAGCATGTAGCTCTGAGTACTTCTGTGCCTGCATACTGCTCGCTTTGTCGTGGACTTACTCAGTTATCTTTTTTGTTCAATTAACTGAATGCTAAATTCTGTGACTTGATGTTACGGTATAATACATGAGGCACAATTCAGGGCTACGTATCCTGCTTCTACATATTTAGACTTACTTGTATCTAGTTTTCTTTTGCACTTTGTTTTGGACAGTTAAAGTTATTTTCTCAAGTCAACAGACGGCAGCAGATGCTTTGACTTCCTTAGTTCCGAAAGCACAATTCCCAACAACAATAACAGCTGTGTCCTTTATGATAACCCTGTTGAGACTAGGATCTCCAACATGTGGTTTTCATTTGTTTGCTATCATCTCTCTCAACTCCAAAGCACACATACTCACCGAGGTTGTCCACTCCTCTCGGTATGATCACATCAGCGTATTTCTTGGTCTAATCAGAGTCAATGAAAAGGACACAGGTTTGACCGCGAGTCTACGCTCAGGGTCAGAGTGTTTGGTACATGTTGAATCGCACTTACTGGCAGACAGAACTCCTCAAACGCAGGCTTGACAAAAGTAATGTACTGCGCCAGAACGCTCTCCAAGTCCCGTCCACGTTCACCGATGTCACGCAGAACTGGCAGGGGAAAAAAGTTTGGGAAGAGTTAGGTTTAAAAAAATAAAAAAGTGAATAACGGTAGTCTGTACTTACTGTACAGGACTCTTGTATTTGTTTAGTAAATGTAAGGCTACCACAGGTTTGTTTAATCAGAGACACCTAGAGCAAAGGTAACAAAACAAATGTGTTGTTTTTAAATATGTGTTATATCTCTCGTCTTAGCTAAACTATGCAAACCACTGCATTCAAGTACTTTACAGATATGACGGATGTTAACATCTCATTCCAGCAGGAAAGTGAATCAATTATTTCCTAAAACTCCTATATCTTTACCTTAGTGTCTTGCATTCTTCTCTTTTACTGTAAATTAGTAAAAGACTATTTTTTAACTAATTATATTTTTAACAATATATGTTTTAAGCAGTTTTTTGTCCTATCTCTTATCTAATTTTAATTTGTTGAATGATATTTTCTCATATTTTTTGACTTTTTTAATACATTATTTTTAAATTCCCTTTTACCTTATATTTAATGTCACTTTTTTAGTTGTATCTCTCTACAGTATTTCTTCTTGTATAAAAAGGTTTGCAGTAAATGCTAACAAAAATAAAAAGCTGTTTGGGTGTATATTTAAAAAAACAAAACTGTAAGAAAAATAAAAGTGTCTTGTTTGTTACGTTTAGAAACAGATGGGATTTGCCCCTCGTCATGCTTGTGTGTCTCACCTCTTCGAGACAGACGTGTGTCTGCGTCGGTGTCCACAAACAGCTTCATCTGGAAAAGGTCACGGATCTCCTGAGAATAGAACATGAGGATGCCCTCAAACAGCACCACGTCCGCCGGGTACACCGTCACCGTCTCCTCCTTCCTGCCGCACCAGAAGACATTCAAAATAAAACACTCAGTATGCAACATCAGCTAAACCAAAGATTGTACAGAACTGAGCAATAGCGTTAGAGAAAACAGTTTCCATTCATCTCACTATGCTTTGAAAATTAATGTAGATAAAAGATTAGTGTAAATAATCCAACACAGTAGACATCCTTTTTCTGTTTAATATAATGTTACTGCTGTTTTATGATCTTATATAGCATACTGCTTTTACTTTGTCCTTTATGTGGATCAGAATCATTCACCTGGAGTGGGAAACAAAGTCGTACACAGGGATGTGAACCGTTTGTCCCTTCTTGAGGTCCCACAAAGTCGAAATAATGAGGTCGTTGTCAAATGCATCTTTACAGAGGAGTACAAAACAGAGACAATTGTTTATCAAGCATGATCAAATATGTACAAAGTATAAGGGTAGGAAGAAAAAGCGGGTGAGAGAGGGAGGAAATATTCTAAGAAAATGTTATTAAATTCAAGTCGTATATTTACGAAACAAATTCACTTGATAATCCCGGAGTTTAAAGTTGTAAATGATCTAGGAAAAACTAACACATTTAGAGAAAGATATTCTCTGGAATAAAGTCATACACATGGAAAGTAGAGGTAGATTTACTGGAACAATTTAACAGGCTACACATTTTAACACATTTGCAAAAGAAAATATTTGATTAATCTCTGAGATCAAGGTGGTTCAAAAAAAAAAGAAGAAAAATATTTGTAATATTCAGTGAATTTATATATTTTTTTCAACAACAACATTTCCACATGTCTACTTTAGGGAGGAGGAACAACAGTATGGAAAAGGTACTCACATGCACATGACTTTATTATCTCAGGAGAGTCTTTTCAATCTTAGTTTTCCGTAACTATTAGATTTGTTCATATTAATATACCACTTTAATCTCAGGAGTTCTGTATATTACTCTTATTTTTTTAACCTAGTGACCCTTACATGACATCAAATTTCACCATGCATACCTCACAAAGAGACCCGTAATCTCCTAGAGATGAACGGCTGTGTTTCTCTGGAGGTAAACAGCTGCAGGCTTCTATCCATCGCTCTGCTTTCAGACGCTACATGAATACAACAAAGCATGTGATGAGGTGAATAATACCTGGGTGGTCGAAGTTGAACTGGCCCTTGAGGGCCTTGGCCTTCTGCTCCCGGGTGAGGACCCTGTAGAAGCTGTCCTGGCTGAGGATGGCCACTTGTCGCTGGTGGTGGTCGATCTCATTCTGCCCCAGGAGCTCCATGATCTTACTGCACACTGAGGACTGGTCACACATGAAGAAAAACACTTGAGAAAATACTGCCACCCAATCTTAGTCATTACATCCTTCGGAACATGAGTGGTTTGATGTACAATTTAGACCTACTTTCATTTACTTTGCATTTAGTTGACACATGTCTTCATAGAGGAAAGCATAGTTACTAGAAACATTTATCCATGTAAAGGCTGAAACTTGGGGTCTTGGTGTGAACCTGGCAGACAGATGTGCTCGCAGACAGTGAGACGACAAAACAAAGATTAAAGTTTCCTTCAGATAACGGTTGTGGGAGAGCAGGTGCTCCTGAGAGCAGTTTGTCTGGTGGGAAAAAGAGGCAGAGAACCAGGAAGTCACACCCACAAACTACTGCCTGCTGAAAACACTTGTGTTGATCTAACCACACCAAAAATCAACCTCCTGTCACTTTCATGATACACGTCAAGGAGCACAAGCTACCTAAACGTCAGTCATTGAAGAAATATTCAGATCCATAAGTAGGCCTACTAACACTAACCACTTTGAAATACTCCTCTGTAACTCCTGAACTCAGAACCTGATTTAAGTAAATACAAGAATTGTCAGCCAATGCATCTCAGGTAAAAGTATTGATAGCGCAGTAAATGTTCCATGACAGTGTTTTATTTGTACATATGATGTTTGGGGATTGATATACTGCTGCATTCATGTGTATATTACATTAAACTGCTGATGTGGTTGGTCTCATGTTTGACATGTCTGTCTCCATATTCCAGAAGATCATCATGTTTGTGACTTTGTCGCTGTCCTATGAGAACCACTAGATACACTCAACTTTAAATAAGTTACTTAGGAAAACAGCCCTGTTTTCAGATTTGTGTCAATTTCACATAACCTTGAATATTTAAATCTATTTCAAAAACAATTACTTTGCACACTTGAATAGTGAATTGTGAATAGTATATTTTGTTTACTTGTTGTAGGTTGGCCTCATACTGTACACCGAAGCCAATCTGTGTATTTATATTGTATATTCTATAGAGACACTTTATGAATATACATATTTCACTATTAAAATGTCCTTTTTGTTTATATGAATATATTTACTCTTTATTTTTGTTCTATTTAATCTAATTTGTATTTCATGTGCATGCTGCTGTGATGAAAACATTTCCAAAATTGGGATCAATAAATGTATATTTAACCTAATATAAACTTAGAAATTCAACATGCACATCTGGAGACACGATTTCCCCTGGACATGAAGGGGAAGAAAACTGTTATCTGAGAAGTAGCTAAAGTGGACTAAAAAGTACAATATTCTAGTAGCAGCAGAAAAGGTAAAACACCTCCAAAATTACAGAAATTCAGTGAACGTACTTGGTTACATTCGACCCCTGTAAATAATAAATACATCTCATCATTACATTGGTTACACATTGAGAGAAAATAAAGAAATGTTTTCCCCTTGATGTGCGTGTCATAATCTCTGCAAAATATAAAACTATTGCATCATTTCTGATCTTCAGTGAGGATAACACCTATTGAAAGCTCTCTGAAAACCCTTGAATTCTGCACAACATTAAATACAGATCAGGAGTGATATCTCAGATATCTGCAGACATGTCCTGACATGTGGACAGATGAAGTCAGTGAGCCAGCCGGTGAAAGTAGGTGAGGGGAGAATCAGACAGAGCTGACACTGAGGTGTACAAAGAAGACAATAACAGGTCATGGAATCATCATGATCAGAACTAAAAAGGATATCTATACAATTAGTAAGTGTATTGAGGTCTTTTAAGGTCTGTATCTTTTGTATAATTATTATCTAAGTGGTAAGTGTGATATTCTCCAAGTGTCACGTGCTATCAGCCTGCAGACCCGGTGCAGCTGATGCTAATTAAGTGAAATGTCTCTTTTAACTCTCATACAGCCACCCTTTATATTCCCCTAAATTAAAAAAAAGGAAAATATCTGGAAGACTTTAAGTCTGATTTACATATGACACTTAATTTACCATCTAAAAAAAACATATTTTGACAATGCACATGTTATCCTGCTCTGATCTGCTACCGACATCTTTGCTCATCAAGTAGGCTAACAATCAGTCTAATTTATCTTACAGAGACGTGAAACAAATATGTTTTCATCCCGAAGAAAATTAGGCACGTCATCTTCAAAATTCCAAATGAAAATAAGGTGTCATCTCTAGCACGACAGTCACCTGATAAACACACAAACATGTCAACGCTGTTAATTATGGAAGGGAGCCCACCTTGCCGCTGGCGGTCCCTCCAGCCACCCCGATGAGGAAGGGCTGCCGGTGCACGCGCTCATGCTCGGCTCGGTCAGGCTTTGTCTCGCGGTCGACTGCCATGCTTCATCTGCAGCAGCGCGAGGTTGCGGCGCTCTCACACTACTCGTGCGCTCCTCCCCTCTGATGGTGATGCTGAAGGTGAGAAGGAGGCTGACGGAGAAAATTATCACACACACGTTGATGGAAAATGTGTGTTTTGCAATAACAAAACTGAGACCGCCATCTGCTTCTTTTTTTTAAGTGAAAGCATATGGAGCCCATTAAATTAGCATAACATAATAAAAAAAGAGGGATTGTTGTGTAGAGAGAACATATATTTTTAATAGTGAGACATGTTTATGCTCAGGTCTTTTCTGCAGACATGTCTGCACAGCCCTCCACTTTTAAATATAATAAACTGTAGCTTGTCATATTTTCATATGTTCATTGTCCTAAGTTTAACAGCTAAATATGCTAAATAGTTTATAGTTTTATTATCGTTATATTTTTGACTTCCTCTTATAACTTATTTTCTCAGATTCTTTATGTTTGTACCATGATACACCAAATCAAATTCCTTGTGTAAATGTACGGTCTGCAAACTTGATTCTGATATTGAAATGAAAGGATTTTTTCTTAATACATCTCTATTAAATAAAAAGTACTGCAGCGCAGCCTATTCAAAATGCAAATAGACTAAAAAGAAACACACACAATTCAAAACTGAAATGAGACACGATTGAAACGTATATTAAAATAGTCATAAAACACAACAAATGTCTTAATATGTATTGTTTAATGTCCTTATTGTGTGTTATTGTGCCCTTATGTATAACATTGTCATTTTGTTTGATTAATTGTAACCTAAACCTAATTTGAGTTTGACCACATTTCAAATAAAAGCATTTAGGCTATATTTGATTTTTCGGTGCACATTGTGACACGAAACCTCACAATGCAGTATCAAAAATACTGTGGCTAAATAAACACCTGTATGACACAGTGTTTTATTGAGAATAAAATATATATTGTTTTACCATTATACCATAGATCACTTGCACTCGGTAATCTGATTACTGTTGAGACCGGTGAACCGGAAGTACATCGTATGACCCCGTCTCTAATGCTGACAAGCCCTAAGAAACAAGTGTAATGTGCTCATGGTGTAACCTCTAAGAGCATTAAGACTATTCTCTGCGCGGTAGGAAAAACGGAACATTTAACGGAGCGGTTACAGAAACATGAGCACAATGTTCGCCGACACTATCCTCATCGTGTTCATCTCCGTGTGTACGGCGCTGCTCGCCGAGGGTGAGTGAACCCTGCTGACAGCCCGACGGGAAGCTAAGGCAAACCGCATGTTTCTACCGTCAAGGAAACATATTAATACGTTATTTATATTAACCATTCTGGATTACATATAAAGGAAGTATGGTTAACGTCATTACTATTGATGAATTGCTAGTTGTATCGCTTTTGAGGTCTAGCAATGGGCTAGCTAGTTAACGAAGCTAATGCTTGACAAGTCAGACAGTGTAGCGAATACAACTTCCGGTAACATTTCATAATAAGAGTCTTTCGTGAAGCGTGTGAACCGCTTTTAGTAATGTTGGTTTAAAGTAGGCTTTATTTATTCCATATGATAAAGTTGTTCTCTGCATTTGAACCATGCTATTTAAGTAAGATATTCATACAAATCAAATCTAAAGTATTTGTAGGCCTTTCTTATTTGACGTTCTCTTCAATACAGGAAAATCAAAGAATAACAATATTCCTTTAATTTTCACTTGCTGATTTTCCTGTGCATTTACTTTTTCTAAAGCATAATTTAAAATGAAGTAAGTTTAGCATCTGCATTTTAATTCTACTTTGACAGAAAACTGACAAACAAGAGGCTACAAAATGTGTTTACATTGTATTACTATCCACTGCTTATTATGAATCTTCGTCCAATAAAACTGCTCAATTAAACACAAATAATGCCTCCACCTAACTCTAGGGGTGTGCAAATATTTGCAAATCTTAATAACAGTGTTTTGTAGAATATTATGAACAGTTTATATAAATATATATAAGTATCAATAAACGTGTTGATCATCATACAGCAATGGCTCTTGTTGTTTGATCCATTAAATAACATGTCAGATACTGGAAATAGTGTTGTTAATATTTAATTCTCATGTATTTTGATTTTCTCCTTAGGTATTACTTGGGTTTTAGTGTATCGTACCGAAAAGTACAAGAGGTTAAAGGCTGAAGTGGAAAAACAAAGCAAAAAACGTAAGTGACATACTACTGTAGATTCTGCATGTATTGCTCTCCTGTAGATATTTTAATGCATTATCTTTTGCTTGTTTATTAGTTGAGAAGAAAAAGGAAACCATCACAGAATCTGCTGGACGTCAACAGAAGAAGAAAATTGGTAAGCTGCCAGTAAGCAATTTCACTGTGTAATAAGTTGCGTTTAACCAATGGTTGATACATTTCAAATAAAAACACACTCTGCTCTTGAACTGGACACTGATGGGTTTTCTATGACTCTGTGTATTACAGAAAGACAAGAAGAGAAGCTGAAGAACAACAACAGAGACTTGTCTATGGTGAGAGAAAATTCATATGTTGGAGCTAAATCCATTTATTGTCCTATAAAGGAGCTCATATCGGGATTTTGGTTGTTTTTAATGGAGTTTAGAATAAACTATATATATTGATCAGCAGTTTTTTGACATATTTATATAGTATTACAGTTCACGATATTTATTCTACAGTATTTGATTTAGCATTCTGTTTTATCTTATTATATTTTATTTATTGATAGTTCTTTTTCGAGCAACTTACCTTAACCGTTATGTCTATAGTATCACACTATTGTATTATACTTTTTGTTATGTCTTAAAGGGGACCTGTCATTCAAAATGCACTTTTTGATATCTTTTATATATAATCATGTGTCCCCGGTGTGTCGGGGAACTCACGCAGCGTCAGAAAATAAAACCCTCTCTCTTTTCCTCCGTACCCAAATCTCTAAAAACGGGGCTACAACGGAGCTGATCCAGATTTGCGTTCGATATGACGTAATATCTGAAATGTAGTTTGACTACAAAACTGTTTTGGACGTAAAATGGTCTTTGTTTACATTAGCATCGCTAAGACTCAGAGCTAACCTGTACTGGAGAGCATGTGTGTGAAGAAGCAGGAAATAAAAAGGAACTCACCTTGTGGTATAACCGGCAAAAGAGAAAGCCTTTGAGCTCCATACTGTTTCAGAAATAANGGACCTATCATGCTATTTTTAGGCAATAACATAGATACAAATATATAAAAAACATGTCTATGAAGTGTTTTGCTCAAAATACCAAACAGATCACCCATTCTAGCCATGCCTCATATCCCTCTATTTCACTTCCTGTTTCAAAAGTGCTTTGGGGTATAAAGCTTTAAAAAATGTACACAAAATAAAAGAGGAGGGGTCTGAGCTCATGCGGGACCCGGCAGCTACTGTCTAAACTAAATACTGCCGTGATGAAACGCCATATCATGGATTATCAAGGATTATTTCTGAAACAGTATGGAGCTCAAAGGCTTTCTCTTTTGCCGGTTATACCACAAGGTGAGTTCCTTTTTATTTCCTGCTTCTTCACACACATGCTCTCCAGTACANAAGAAAAAATTAAATAACAAACCAGATAAATAATTAAACTGCAAACACCCAGTTATGATCCCTGAGAGGCTCCTGAATTAATAGAACAGCCCTAACTGCCGCAGTTAGGGCTGTTCTATTAATTCAGGAGCCTCTCAGGGATCATAACTGGGTGTTTGCAGTTTAATTATTTATCTGGTTTGTTATTTAATTTTTTCTTCAATATCATTTACCTCGGTTATGTATTTGTTTGTTTATTTATTTGCTTGTTTGTTTATTTATTTATTTGTTATTTTATGTTTTTTCTATAACAAATGTATTTCTTTAAGAAAAAAATAATATATATGTTAATAATTTAGTTTTTGGGAGAAGGGGTGGGATTAAATAAGTGTAAACTTCTTCCCACCCCTTTCCGGATGTGTAATTAAGTAGATTATTTGTTTATACATAATTTAGAATCAGTAATATTTTTGTATATCAATTTGACACTCTTGTCTTGTTTTATACATTCAAAATAAATCAAATCAAATATAAATAGTTATCACCGTATTTCATTTTGTCCTGATTAACATTATTTAATTTCATATTCTGTTCTTGTACATATCCCATATTCTATTGACATGTACAGTATATAGACTTTTTGCACTATTTTGTATTTTATTATATATGTTGCATTGTTGGAGGAGCTCAGGTCAGAAGAATCTCATTGCCAACACTGTGGCTTTGTGCATATGAAAATAAAACCTTTGAAAAAGAAATGTTAGAAGGTGTAAGTGTGTGACGTGAATGTTGAGGCGCTCCAAGCAGAGAGGCTGGGAGTTAGAAGTGAAGGACAAATCACAGGGTTTGGTAAGAACAAGGACACGTTAATGACCTTGGGCTGCGATAAATCCACAAAATGAGGCTATTCTGGCCGGCATCGTGTCCCTGGCTTTCTTTTTTTCCTTCCGAATGCTGTTTATGCAAATGCCTTCATTCCTAGATAAAAGAACAAGGTTACAGAAGAACCTTCTCCTGCCTGCGTGCAAAGGACCCAGAGCACATCTTATTCTCCTATTCCCTACATCAGAGATTTTCAACCACTGTGCCGTGAGAGATGGTCAGGTGTGCCGCGGGAAATTGTCCAATTTCACTTAATCGGTTCAAATAAATATCCAACAGTGGCATGTTCCAAAGCAGGCTTAAACACTTCAAAACAAGAACATGGATTATTTGTTCGCCTGCGTAAACAAACTGAGAAACTGGTTAAAGAGATAGCTCTCAAAGCTAGCTACTTAGGAGCTTAACTGATAGCCAAATAGAGAGACTTGTCATTAAACTATCATTATATATAAGCTGCATTAGGCTAGAACGGGTCACTTAGTAACTGCTTTGGTTGTATGGTTGCTAGGGGATTTCTTTAATGTAAAAGATGTACCGAGGCTCCAAACAGGTGGAAAAACACTGCCCTACACCACCATCCACTCACATGTGGTTAAATGCCATACCTATCAACAATAGCTCATCCAGTCCTCCTTTTCCCTGCCTTCCTTCACCTTTCCATCACAACAACACCACCTCTGTTCTCCTTTTTCTGCCTCCATCTCTACTTCTTTCATTCATTGCCTCCCTCAGAGGCAGCCATCTCCTCCCCTTCATTGTCCCCATGTCTTTTGTTGCCCTCCTTAACAAAAGAGAACACTTGAAGATGCGATGTGTGTGTGTGTGTGTGTGTGCGTGCGTGCGTGCGTGCGTGCGTGCGTGCGTGCTTCATTTCCTCCAGACTGGCTGTTAGGGTATAATAGCTGGTGTGTAACGGGGTGTGTGTTGTATGCAGAGTTAGCACACTGCCTCTTTAAGTCGGAGAGAGTGACAGCTTGCAGCTATGCTTGGTTCTTACCCCCCCCCTGCCATTACTGCTACACACTGCTGTTTGCTGCCACACACATGCACTTTGTGAGCATTATCTGATGCACAATGAGTCATTGTGGTGCACGAAGCAGGCCCACCAAGAGGGCTTTTGGTGAGTGTTGCGCTGTAAAAACATACATTTGCACCAGCTTCTAAAAAACCTTTAGAGGTATACGTGTGTGTTGTGGTTATCGTAATGGAAAGTGATGATTGTTTGAAGATACTACAAATAATCACAATACGTTGATGTCCATAGTCTGGCATTCTTGAGTTAACTGAATAATATAAAAATAAACTTAAAAGTGATTCCAATTTATATTTTGATTTCCGAGAACACAATCCCACATCAAGATACAATAACTTAAAGGTGCCATTTCTTCCCCTGCATGTGAGAAGGGGAGCTTGAACATGTGTTTAGTGGCTGACGGGTAATGGCACTACAAACCTTATTCCAAAAAATAGGATGTGCTGTAGAGATGTTGACGCAGCAATAACAAGAAAACAGTTTTTCAGTCATTTTTAGACATGTTGCGCAATTTATTTTGGAGCAGTTTATAATTCAGAGAAGTGTTTGGTATAAAATTGGATGCTGCAACAAAGCTAACATGAAAACTTTCTTTTATTTTGGACTCTTCGGTCTCTTTCTTCTAATGTCACCAATGAGTTGCATGTCAAAATCCTCCACAGTTTAAATGTAGGCTTTAGATTAATAAGGAAATGGAAAAACCTTAGCTTTCCTGCAGCTCTTACACACTCAACACCATCTCAGACTCTGCTAGAGACGATGAACAATCATACATAACAATCACATACAGTTTGTGATGATGCTGTCATAGAGGTGTGTAAATGCTAAACACACATTACTGATTCATGGGGTGCGACTGCTGCTTTTTCATTTTACACTGTAATAGCTGTCATGAGGACCCATTAAGAAATCCATAACATATTTTTACTGCCGTGCATTTGTTTAAAGGGAACATGTCAGGGATGTTTGGCCGCGCTGAATGGTGTTTCCCACTGGCTCGTATGCTGGAGGAAAATGTCACGATAAAAAGAATATTACAGTACTTGTGAATTATAGCATTTGTCACGGCTGTCATTCATCTCCCTCCGGCTGAGTCAACACTCAAAGACTCATATTTTCCCCTTCTTGTTAAACCTGCATTGCGTTTCGCATCGTGAGAGTCCTTTGATGCTCTGGCTTCACAATCAGAGACATTCAACAGGAAATTGCAATTAGAGGTGTTTAGTTTATGAAAGGGCATCAGCATCCCTGACTGAATCAGTAGCTACATATCTACTGAAATGTGCTGTTGTAGGTTCAGATTTGGTATTCTTAAAGTAAAGTATGTTTCTTCATGGTGAATAGCTTGCTGAAGGACTGAGAGAGGTACAGAAATACATCCGTGATATAATATGCCCCTTTCACACGAACGCGGTTCCAGGGCCGGTTCGGAGCCAGATCTTGAAAAGCACCGTTTTTTCCTGTTCACCCCGCAGCGGAGCCGCCTCTAAGCTCCGGAATCCGGTTCGTTTCAAGCACCAAAAAATTGTCGGTCTAGAAGCAAGAACCGCATACGTCACGCTTACATCGGAGGGGGGCGAGATTAACCTGAGCTAACAGTTAAAGGCGAGTATGGCAAATGAAAGTTGTAACAAGCAGTAGCGCTGAGCAAAGTGACTAGAACGCAACCCACTTATTAAAAAAAACACACTTTATAAAGTCAGGCAACACTAACCAGGCTTCGTGTGATTCTGTTTATTTGCACCTTACTTTGATCATCCGTTCGCTGTTATTGATTATTATGGCGAGCAGGAAGACGTTTTGTTTTGTATTATAGCAGCCATCGGATGGAATCAATACATGGGCTGCACAGGTTGTCATGTCCGACTATCACAAGTAGAATCATAATAAAAAATACGCTGGTAAAATGTGCCTGTAGAAAACGGCTTATGCCACAATAGGATAGCAATAGCAAGTAGTCAGTTTAGCTTCGGTTGCTATGCTAACATCACCCATTTTATACCAGAGACACTTTCATAACAGCGTTGTGATGCCAAACAGCGTCAATTCAGACTGACACACATTCACTTATGGGGAATTGGGGAAATGTATCAGCTGCTTGTGTGACAGTCAGACAGTGGATACTTTAGAGAGGCCGCTCTAAAGTATGAGCTAACCCGGAACTAACGGGAGAATAAACTCCAGTGGACGAGCAGCACTGCAGCGGTCGGTAAACACATTAATAAACAATGAACCACGGCACTCTGGAGAAAAGTATAAGGTTGGAGAAGTCGTTATTTTATTTAATCTGACTTTGTATGATTAAAAGCAACACGATCATCGACCCGACGCTGTCCCCCATTGTTGTTGTTGTGAGCGCAGTTGGGGAGAAAATCAGTAACGTAAACGGTGACGTCATGACGCACCAGCGGCAGCACCAGTCGGACTCTGGGCGGTGTGAACAAAACGGGGGCTGAAAAGAAAAACCGGTTCCGAACCAGAAAAGCTCTAGCACGGAGCTAGAACGGGAACCGCATTGGAGTGAAAGCCCTATCAGTCAAAGTTTCATAAAAACATCTTATTTTATAGGGAACTCACCAGCTAACCTCAGAAAACAGAACACGTCTCATAATTTCTGGCTTTTTTTGTAACAATTTCCCAATTCTGGTCAAATATACTTCAAGTCTTCCCAGCTAAATACAAGATCTCATTTATTTAAATATCCCATCTTTACTTCAAGAAATCAAACCAAGACATTTTGTACTTGTTCTATTGGCATATAAATAACAGATATTGTATTGATATCATATATATAATGCAATATACACATTACAAGGGAGCCCCGACGTAAATTTTATTTTTAACTCTTTTCATTTATTTTATCGAAAAACTTTTATACACGTAGAATTTTCACGAACTAAAATCTATTATTTTATTTTCACATCGTCGTCGAACTCAAGGGAAAAAGAAACAAAATGGCAAAGTGTAGTTAACTGAATTGACAAAGTTTGCTAATCATCTTGTTTCAAGTGTTTCCCTGTCCACCTTAACCAACTAGGGGCCACCCCTGCCCCCTTGCCACTCTTCAACATGGTGATTGGAAGTGTGCGCGAGGCCAAATTCCATTCTTTTTACCTTCGTTTAACTGTGGTGGAGTGTGTTTTAACAGTGGGGAAGTGACCGGTTGATGTGTCTTTTAATAACCTTCAATCCTCCGACTACCGTCTCGACCTTGGTTTGTTATTTATACTTCTATATTAAATTATCGCGTAATTTCATCGGCGAATTTTAGACTTATTAAAGTCACACGTAGGACTGGGCCCACTCCCTGTGATCCGATATGACGAGTCCGGTTAGTGGACATTCATATATAAAACAAATTTATCCTGAAGAGACAAGTAAAATAAGATGAGACTAAATTAACAAGACATAATAACATCCGATTTTGCCGCTAAATGACTCCTCTAAAATTTAGAGTCTAGACGAGTTGAGTTGGATTGCTGTCGAGTCAGTGCGCGACGTTCTGGGACGTAATGTTATCGTCCTTGTGAGACCAACTACGCTTCAACGTTTGTCGCACTATCATTTCGAGGAGTACGATTTTAGTAAATTTACTCGCGTAACTTTAGTCTTATTGAGTCACACGTAGGTACTGGGCCAATTCAATTCTCTCTTGTTCTCAATGCGGTACCACTCTTTTTTTTATTTCATTTAGTGCGTTTACGTCGCCTTTTATTGGATTTCAAAAATAATTTTTATTTAAGACTTATTGCTAGAGACTCGATTTAATTTTATTCCGAAAGGCTGACTGGGTCGGTCGACCGTGGTGTTGCTACGTGTACTTCGTGTGTCCCTGAGAAATTACATCCATTAAATGTCTAAAAGACAGTCTCAATATGTATCTGAGGTGTGAATTGTACTTTCTGTATTTGATTGGCAGTCAGTTGTTGATTACATGCAGACGTTGATAAAGCTGCAGTCTATCACACTAATTCATAAAGCAACTTAGACATTTTGATGTTCCGGACCTTTGCATGGGGACATTTTCTCTAACTGTACCTCGTTGAATTTAAATTTAAATGCACGTTTTCACTGCTCACATATATGCGGGTTCGGGTCGGGTTGCGGATCTTGTGCCGACGGGTCAGGTTGCGGAACTAATTGGCAATATGTGCGGGTAGCGGGGCGGGTTCGGGTCTTGAAAATCAGACCCGTGCAGGACTCTGCTGTACGGTACATAAGGATTTTTGTATTTTATGTAGGCTACTTAAATGCTGAATCCTGTTAATATTCAGAATTTAGAAAAAGGTCAAATATTGAATCTGTATAGTTCTGGAACTATAATGGTAGTTTCATACAACTTGATATTACAGTCCTAGAAGGTGTCAGCTGAATGCTGTGAATATACAGCTCTATTTACAGGGACGATGACGCTCAGTTTAGTACAAAGCAGGGAAGAGGGAGTAAAAGACTGGAACAAGTGGAAAAGTGTCTCACTTGCTGAAGCTAAGGCTGAGGTCTGTAGCAGCTATGCTGTTTGATACTTTTCATCTGAAGATTTACCATTTAATGGTCTTCTTTGACGCTTTGTTCCTGCACACAGTTCTGATCCAATGCAGTGGAAACTCCACAGCAACAGGTGTGTATCATATTTGCATTTCTTTATATTAATAACTGTAGTTTTAATAGTTGTGTTCTCTGGTGTTAAATGGTGTAAAATGTTTCCTATGGGGCTTTCACACCAACGCGGTTCCAGGGCCGGTTCGGAGCTAGAGCATGAAAAGCACAGTTTTTTCCTGTTCATACAATCCGGTTCATTTCAAGCACTACAAAATGTTCGGTCTAGAACAGGTCTAGAAGCAGGAACCGCATACGTCACGCTTACGTCGGAGGGGGTCGAGATTAACCTGAGCTAACAGTTAAAGGCGAGTACGGCAAATCAAAGTTGTAACAAGCAGTAGCGCTGAGCAAAGTGACCAGAACGCAACCAGACACTTTATAAAGTCAGGCAACACTAACCAGGCTTCGTGTGATTCGGTTTATTTGTACCTTACTTTGAACATCCGTTCGTTGTTATTGATCATTATGGAGAGCAGGCAGACGTTTTGTTTTGTATTATAGCAGCTATCGGATGGAATCAATACATGGGCTGCACAGGTTCTCATGTCCGACTATCACAAGTAAGTGGGGGCGAAGTCGATAGGGACTTGGCTTGGCAACTGGAAGGTCACCAGTTCAAGTCCGGGCAAGACCAAGTGCTACCGAGGAGTCCCTGAGCAAGGTACCGTTCCCTACACTCCCCAGTCGCTGTTCAAAAATGGCAGCACACTGTTCCTAACACTAGGATGGGTCAAATGCAGAGAAACAATTTCCAAACACCGGGATTAATAAAGTATATCAAATAAAGATTGTTTTTTGTTTGAAACGGAAGTTATTGGGGTTTGTATATGATTTAGATATACATTTGTATAAAAATATGCAATAATATACACATTGAAGGCAATATTTTCTATGACTAATTTTAAACTGTATTATAATGAAATATGTTTTGGGGGAAAATACAAAAATTAGCCCTTTTACTCATATCATACTGTATTTTCAACTTAATATTATTAGATAAAAACCTTTTTGCATATTTCAATTTTTATTTTTCACATAAATAACAACAGCACTTGCAGTCATTGTTATTCTATCTGATAGTATATTTCCTGCCTTGTTATTTGAGGCCGACTGGATGACACGAATGGAGCATGTTTCCATGAGATAAAACAGGAAATAAGGCTAAAAAAGGACCATCAGCAGGAAGTGAGTGACACAAGTCTGCATCCAAAACAGCAGCTGGGAAATATGGAAGAAAGAGTATTTCTGTTCAATGATATGGTGCTTATAATGATGGCATCATGTGTTTATTAATGCAATTATTAAACAAATATCTCTTTCTAAAGGTAATGTAACAGGGAAATGTGAACTGGTTTAAAAACTATCCAGCAATATAATAATTAAATGCATTTATTGTCGCGCTTCCAAGTGCTCAGAGCGATTTACATTACATGTTACATTTATCAGACATGTAATACATCAATACTTTGGACAATATAACCACATGAGGAATTTAGGGTGAAGTGTCTTGCGCAAGGACACAACACATTTTCCCCAGCTCCCTTGATAGGAGCAGTGCACTAGCCCACTGCCCACAAACATTATCCATACTCTATATGAAAGTTAGTTATAAAGGTTATCATTTAGTTATTCAAACTCTATTCATACTGCAACTATCAAAATGAGGTAACTTCTTACAGAGCTGAACTTATTTTGATTTGATTATTAAGCCCTGGTCCAATGGTGTCATCCAGTCTGAACTTGGAATTTCATCAAGCGTTCATCAAACCTTGGGCAGACACAGTTAACGGGCCTTTGTCTTCATCATGCATTGAAACGTTTTAGGCCGCCTCGGAACACATCCCAAAAGGGCCCTGCACTAGTATCATCGATGAAAATGCCTGAGCCAATGAGATTTCAACCAAAATGAGGATCAGTCCAAATTAGAAGGGGCTACTCGTATCTCCCCTAAATATTGAAAGCATTAGATTAGTGTAACATGCAGTGTTCCACTCTGCTTTTTAGTGTCTGCAAGGACCAGGCTGACCTGTGCCACGTCCAAGGGGTTTACAGTAACTACTGACATCAGAAATAAAATATAAACACTTTTTGACCTCTGGCAAGGTCAGCTTGGAATGGATCGGTCCTATGAGAGTCTTCATGAACTTCCCGGTGTCCCTAAGAGAGTTTCAGATCTGTTTCTGTCCTCCAGCAGTGGTCCGGTTTTCAGTCCCTGAGGACCACCACGTCTGTCTGCAATGCGGGGGCTCCGACAGCTCTGATGTAGTCTGGACTCACCGTGACCGGAAGGTTCTGGTGTCCCGGCAGGGCAGCTACGAGACCAACAAGGATCCCCAGCGCTACGACCTGCTGTCTGACGGGGGGCTCTGCTTGCTGCGGCTCGACGACTCTGACGGGGGGGTCTTCAGCTGTAACCAGCAGCTGGTGGCCGAGCTGCAGGTGATGACAGGTAGGCTGCTAAATTTGGAGCTTTATGGGAGTGAGGAACATATAGAGAAGTGTGTCTTTAAACAGTTGGATAGCAAATTAAGGTTTGAGTTAGGTCTAGTTTTAGTTTTATTTAGTACGTTCTGAAACCTAAAAACGAGAGGCTTGAAACTTGCCTCAGATGTATCAAAGAGAACAATTACACTTGGGGTGCATTGCCCTCAGGAAGTGACATATTTAAAGAAATCTGTCAATTATTAAAGATGTTTGCTATTTCATCTTTCATATACACCCACACACACACACACACACACACACACACACACACACACTTAAGTCACAATTGGGGACACACATCTTTACACCCCCCCTTAGGGGACACCACTTTCTGAAGGGGTTAGAGAGATGCTGGTAAGTGGAAAGTATTACTGGGAGTGCCAACATTATCAAAATCACTTGAGATTTTAGTTTAAAATAACTTTTGTCCAACCAGAATTAAACCTTCAGATTGGGGACAAATCATTTAAATGTCCTTTTTGGGGACTCCAGATATACACAAATACACAAACTGATAAAAGTGACTTTTGGGTACCACACTTTCCCATTGGGGATACGAGTCATTAAATGTCATTATCAGCAGGGGTGCAGTGGGAGGCGTGTGGTGTAGTGTATTGTGCATTGGTGTTTGGATCAGGGGGTCACAGGTTCAAACCCCACTGCAATCAGCATGTCGTTGTGTCCCTGAGACACTTCACCCCAAACTGCACCTGTGGGGATTGTCCACAGTATTGAGCATGTAAGTCGCTTTGGATAAAAGCGTCTAACGACTGACATGTAATGTAATCAGCAGCATGTATGTATTTTGTTAAGCTAATTTTAGTAAGGAGGACATGTAAAGTGGGTAAGAAATTCATCCTTTCACACTGTTCTCCAATAGATCTAAATAAAACTGTTTAACTCTATCAAGCTAAACTGATACAGCTCAAATACATGAACATAATGTAAAGACAAAATACAACTCAAATATATTAACATAATGTAAAAACCACAGAGATGATTCAAAATATGGGCGTGGACCAAGCCCTTAATAAGTAGCTCGCCAAGCAAATCCAAAATGTAGAAAATACACCAAAAAAAAGGAAATGTAATTAAA
>NW_011340072.1:187347-191933 GCF_000735185.1 Notothenia coriiceps | reverse complement strand
AGGGGCAGGCTGTCCATAAAATAATGTTTGTGTATGCATTCATTTATATTTCTTAGGGAAGAAGGAAATTCAGAAGCGGAAAGTCAGACTTGAATCAGAAATCAGTATTGGTCAACAATATTGCACTTAGCGTATCTCTAATTAGTTGACTAATGTTAATAAACGTATAAAACAACCATTATTATTCCTAGTGTAATAGATCCATTTCATGCTTTGGGAAAGGACGGTCCCCTTTATGTCATGCAGTTGGTGTCATTCAATTTTTTTACCAAAACAAGACCATAACCAACAAAGTGTGCCGACACCCCTAACCCATTCTCATGGGAATAAAACAAAAATAAGATATATAGTTTCAATTTTTTTTTCCTATTGAAAACACATTCATGTTTAGTGAGTATCTATGGAAGCAGATTGAGTTGAAAATTGACAGACAATTTTTAGTGGCCATGTTCACCACAATAAAGGAACTTATCAGCCTGTGCAACAGAGACATTCTTGATTTAGATTTGAGTTGTTTGTGTTTACACACCTAGAAACTTCATCACAGTGTCCAGAAAATAAATGTTTTCTCCTTTTTGAGAGTGTTGTGTTCTGTGTCCTCTCTCCAGAACATTCAGAAGATGCTCGGCCTCGCGCCCTCCAGAGCTGCAACCAAACAGGCCGGAGGCTTCCTGGGACCCCCCCCACAAGCAGCCAAGTTCTCCTAACCATCAGACGGGTCTCACGGTGTGGCTCCTGGAGACACGGCTCCCTCCTCAGATCACAGAGCACAAGACAAACGGATTCTCGGTTGCAGCTACTGTTTCTCTGCCTTCTGTTGGATTCCTCATCCATGTTTTGTTTATTTAACTTTAACATAGTCTTACTTAGAAAATTTGTTCTTAATGATTACCAAAGGATACAAAAGTCTACCTTGTATTCAGCTCATGCCATACATTGTTTGGACATTTTAATGATTAATTGGCACTGTAACATCTGATCCATTTATCAGTATTATTGTATGTCATTGTTGGTACCCTTATTTCTTACATAATAATAAAGTTTTATGATTACTCTTTAGTAGTGTTTTTAATTTCTTTGACAAATTGATCTATTTATCCCTGCTGACCACCAGTGTGTTCTAAAGGAGCGTACACCGATAATTTAACCCTGGGTCTACTATGTTGGGATTGGAGATATTAATATGTGGGATAAGAGTATGATAACTGACTGTTTTGTACTTCCTGCAACATTGTGTTCTTCCATCATGGGTGATTTACAGGGAAATAAATGTTGTGTTCTATGGGATGGGTTGCACTATTGATCAGCTTCTGATCACTCGAAATCCAGCTATGAACACAGAGAAGTCTTAAAATAAAGACATTGGATTCCTCAGCACAAACCCTTTTTTTGTCTGACAATTGTTTGTTGTTATAGTTTTGTGGAAATATAAAATGATTTCATAAAAAAAGAAGAGAGGATAGCTGACTCTTGCTGTTATAAATAAGTCAGTAACTTGGCTGTGTTAAGGACACCCTGGCCCTTTCTCATTTCTCCAACTCCCCTCCTCGACTCCCCTCCTCGACTCCTATCCTCGATACTTAGTCCCGCCCACAGGAGATGCGAGCCGAGGAGCGAGGAGGGGAACCGAGGAGAGAGGAGGGGAAGCAGCAGGCGGTTAGAGAAATGAGAACTCCTCTCTGCGCGGTCATATTAAAGCGACGTCCGTTAATTATGACGTGGCAACAGCTGCATCAGCTTTGAGTGTTTTGTTAGAGCGCTGTATTTTGTAATCTCTGTTAGATCAGCTGAACATTGTTCCCCCACATATTTACTTTTAATTCAATTTGCAACAAGTATGACACGAATGTATGAGTATTTTCGACACATACTAGCATCTCTTCTGTATTGGGCAGCACTAAAACATTATTATAAAAATTACCCTACAAATAAAGGGAGACATATAGGCTACATGAGGCTTATGTACGTTTCATATATTAACACATGCACACATACAAACACACACAAAAAAAAACAATAACTGTCTATACACTATACTATAGGCTATGTTAACCTTTTTAAACTAGTAGGCTAAATGACATGATAAATCATCAACTCACACCTCTTTCACAAAACACCTGCTAATCCACGTAATTAACGAATCATGAGGGACCTGACAGGCTATATAAGGTCCAGGCACACCTGTGATTTAAATCTCAACAACGAAAAACATATTCAGTGACCACATGAAACAAATTGAGTCATGAAACCCGCTGTAGCATGTGCCTTACGGCAGTGGCAAAAACTTCTGACCAACAACAGGAATCAGGTGAGACGCCGATCCCAGCGCTGGAAAGCGAGAATGCGCAAAGCCATCCTGCTTCATCTTGAGGTATTTGAGTGTTCGATTACAATTGTTTTAAATAGTTGAAAAATAGCTGGCTTTTTTCATTGGAATACAACAATAGATTAATTTGTTATGACAGAATATGTATGTGCAGTTTAGTTTGATGGATAAAGGTATTGACCTGTACATTTTATTCTTCCTGCAGGTTCAACACCCACACTCATACAAAAGTTTGAACAGCAGTGTCCCGGTGCTGGAGCTGTA
This sequence comes from Notothenia coriiceps, assembly GCF_000735185.1. Lineage (NCBI taxonomy): Eukaryota > Metazoa > Chordata > Actinopteri > Perciformes > Nototheniidae > Notothenia > Notothenia coriiceps. Next base: position 189,343 of record NW_011340072.1, on the reverse strand, counting down.
CTTCGGAGATGGGTGCCTGCTGAAGGACTTCAGGATAAGCCGAGACTCCCTGAAGGCCTTGATGCGGTGTCAAGGAGAGGAGACAGGCCTGGGGTGTCCCGGGCCTTTCAGGTACCCCTCTCCACGGTCCACAGACTGGTCCACCAGCGAGTGGAGGACATCGCTGCTCTCAGGCAGTCTGTGATCAGGCTGCTTGCTGGTCCAGAGCTGGAAGAGGTCGGGCAGGGCTTCCAGCAGTTGGCCGATAGCCCGGCATTTAGTTCATGTGTGGGTGCCATTGATGGGTGCCACATTAGAATAAAGACCCCACCCGGACCCAGTGGCCAGGACTACATAAATCGGAAGCTCTTTCCTTCCATACAGCTGCAGGCTGTGCGATGGGAAGGGTAAATTCCTACAAACATTCGTAGGATTTCCGGGCTCAGTGCACGACACCCGTGTCCTAAAAAACAGTACCTTTTTTCCAAAGAGGCTCTGTACCCTCCACCAGGGTACTTTATTGTGGGAGATGGTGGCTATCCGTGCATTGTACACCCCATAACGGTCGTAACCCCGTATCGGGAGCCACTACAGGGGAGGGTACAGAGCCGCTTCAACGGCTGCCATGCCAAAGCGCGCAGCATCATACTGAAGGGGCGATGGAGGTGCCTCCTGTCGAAGGCCTTGGAGGTGAACCACACCTTTGTCCCTGCTGTGGTAACGGCCTGCTGTATTGCACAATCTCAGCATTACTGCAGACATGACTGAATTGTTGGAGGAGGAGGAGGAGGAGGAGGAGGAGGAGGAGGAGGAGGAGCAGGAGCAGCAGCAGCAGCAGCAGGAGGGGGTAGAGAGGTCTCCACCTCGTCCTGTGAGGGGGGAGCGAGGTGGACAGGGCCGGAGAGACAGACTGGCAGACCAATCTGGCTCCTGAACCCGGTCAGCTGAACGACCACGATTATTGTTGAGTAGGTATTTTTATTTATGGTCCTAGTTTTTTTGTTACCCGTTTGTTTCTTCACCGTATAGAAAATGCATTTACTGGCCAGATGCATTTCTCTTGTTCTTTTGTCGTCCTATTTATATGTCCTTATTTCAAGTTATTTAGAGCAAAGGACTTTACAGACCATATCTTTATTAACAAATTGTATGTAAATATGCCAGTCACACCAATCTCTCAGAAGGCTTACGTTTAGTGATTGAAATTTAGGTCATGTTCAGTGATAAAATATTGTTATGCTTTGACTGAACATTGAAAAGAAAGAAGAGACATGTGGTTGCAATTTACTCTATGTAGGGTTTGAGCTTACATGCATAACTTGCCTCAATTTAATGTATATATTAGTTTATAATAAATCATCCCTGATTATTGCATTTTTGGATACTTTACACACGGTTGGTTTATGCGCAGAATTATTTGAGGTGGAGATTTTAAAAAGCGGGGAATCAAGTGGGCCCATGACTTTCTGTTGGACTATGAGACAGTTATGCCTTGGGTTGCAAAAAACACTTTAAAACGTTGGCTTTTCAGTCAGGTCAACAATCATAAAATGTATATTCAGCTTTGTATAAAATAAGATCTCCTTTTATCTTCAGTTAAACATGTGTGTTTTCTGTATGTCTAATTGTAAAGGATAGGCTTCATGCTTGATGTAAAACCCTGTGTATATGGTGTTCGGGGTCTGGTGGGGACCCGTTTATTATTTTTCTAAAGAAAATTGATCAATTTATTTTCCCCAACTCACTTCAATGGCCTTGGCTCTGCATGTCTCCCTTGAAAAAGAGATCAATGATCTCAATGGGATTAATCACCTGGATAACATAAAGGATTTTTATTGAATTTTCTGGCCGAAGGAACAGATATCAGAACACATTTCCAGTGGACCACCTACTGTACCAACCCCCTACACCATTTATATTACATACAAGGGTGTTCGGGTCCCACCAACCCACGAGCACTTGCTGAATTAACAGAAATATGAAACACACCACATCAAGAGTTATAAAGCAATTAAAA
>NW_011340072.1:139637-187302 GCF_000735185.1 Notothenia coriiceps | reverse complement strand
GGTTTGAGGGCTCACGGGTCGGAGGGCAATTCGGTTTAAGGAGTGGATATGTCTGACTTGCTTGTGAAGGTGCAACGTATCCTGTTGGTTGGTTTTGCTGTGCAAAAAACTTTCACTACGATACCACGATCATTGCCACCAGGATACTATCGTTGAGATTTTGTAACAGAGAAGAGTTGGAACCTGCCGCATCGCCATTTGTCTCCTGTTTTGCCAAGTAACTAGGAACACTCGTATAAGGTTCGTTCGACCTGGAAAAGATGGCCCTGCCGAGGATGACTAAATTAACTATGTACAGATTTTGTTTATGTACTGACCGTACACGGGAATAAAGAATGCTCGACTTCGGCGTTTGCCGCATTGTTTCTTAGTGGGGTTTCTTGTGTAGTGTAGAGGCTGTTTTAAGTGCTACACTACTGCTAAAGTTAACGTCCAACTCTGGCCCGCGGGCCGCCAGTTGAATAGGCCTGCCATACATCAACCATCATGTTAGAAACACTTTCAGAACAATTAGCTACAGCTGTTAAAACCCCACATACAGTAGATTGATTAGTAATGTGTCTGTCTGGAGTAGAATTAGAAATATATAGATATAGATATATATATATAGATATATAGATATAGATATAGATATATATATATAGAGAGAGAGAGCCCATTCCTCATGGGGTGCAGTAAAGGCTTCAGAACATCTGTAGAAGTGAGTCATTGACGTAATAGTAGTTACTCCGTCATTCTCCTCCATGTTTTAAATCCTTCTCCGCCCTCCTCCAGATGATGGACAGCGCCACAACCAGCTTCCCGTCCATCCTGAGTCACATGACCAACTCCTTCCTGAACCACGAGGTCTTGCCGCTGCCCGTTCTGCCTAAAAGACGCGGCGTCCCCCCCCTGGAGACCTTCGCCCCTCTCAAGTCCATCCTGCCCTGCGACTTCCACCTGGTGAACCTGCGCAGCATCCACAGCCAGGTGAGCAGACGCAATACAGACTGAGTTTGGTTGTAACGGTTTGCTCGTGTTGACTTTTGAATTGACCCGTGTGTCTCCTGTGTGAGCAGAAGGACCCCCACTCTCCGTCTGCGTACACAGCTTTGATTCTTCACCGGCTGGCGCTGGACTGCGGCCTGGAGGCTCAGAACCTGGGCTTTAACTGCACCACCTCACAAGGCCAGGTCAGGGGAGACACACACACACACACACACACACACACACACACACACACACACACACACACACACACACACACACACACACACACACACACTGCCTGCATGCACTGGTTAAATACTACTGTATATACTTCTACTCAACTACATTTGCAGATGAAATGATTGTTCTTCTTTTCACTTACATTTATGTGTCAACTGTAGTTGTTTAGTTTTCAGATGGATATTAAATAATCAGTCGATAAAATATGTAGCATTATTACTGGTTAAACTAACAAACCATAAATAAAGTAGTTAAATTAAAGATCTGCTTGAATATAAAAGCACCAATAATAATAATAATAATAATAATAATTCACAAAATGTTTCATTGTATGGGGCCATTTTTCAAAATTAGTACTTTTATGCTTCTAACTTGCTGTTAATAATGTGACTCTATTTGTACTTTTACTTAAGGTAAACTTTATATGCAGAATGTGTACTTGTGATTGAACGTCGTATGTGTGTTATTGCTGCTTTCACTACTGTAAATGATCTGAAAAATGGCTCCACCATTGGATTATTTTTCTACCTGCTGTAAACTAAACTTGAAATTCCCTGATTTTCATATTTTTGAACAGCCTAGTGTTATGCTGTTGTTATCTTCTTGTTTGTTTCTACCCTTTTTCTGAGTGATACTTTACGTTTCGAGTGTTTGTGTACAGACTGTGAATGCAAATCTGAATTCATTTGCATTCTCAATTTTTGCATCCCAGCTATTTCAAGTTTTTAACTAACACCCCCTCCCCTCTCTCTGCAGCTGAGCGTCTCGGGACTGTTCCGGACCCTGGACCTGCAGCTGCTGCAGCCCATGTCCCTGACCCTGATGCACCCCAGCACGCCTCTGACCAACGACTCCTCCATCAGCCTGGACCCCATGGAGATCTCCGCCTTCAAGCTCAAACTGCGCTAGGAACCGTCCAGAATAAATACAAATAAAAACCCTCCAGACTTCTTGGCCCTATGCTGGCCACACACTAGCAGAGGGGGGGTCTCTCTGTTTCTAAAGCAGAACCACAAACACTTAAGCCTGGAGAGGAAGGATCCACTGTAAGGGGACGGACTGCACAACAGGGGGCAGGCGATAGCTGTCACCGTGGACATAGGAGAGCAGCAGAACCCGGGTGAACTCGCAGCTGCTCCAAAAAACAAGAAGGACTGCCAGGATGGCTCCTCAGATACGACCAGGGTCTGTGTCTGAAATGGAAACGTGTTTGGTTCTGTTTGTAAGAACTCTGTCTTTTTCTATCTCCATCCTGGACTGAACTACTGAATGTAAATATCCCAAATGATGGGAGGGGTTAGGGGGTGGGGGTGGGGGGTCTAGGACTCATTCCACATCAGAGTGCAATTTTACAAAGCTTTATTTGGTGTATGGGTTGTTGTTTTTTATGTATGCAATGAAGAAGACACATCACGGCGATTTGTTTTTGTACTTGTACAACTTTCTTTTGTTTTCCGACAGACTCGAATGCAGCAAAGAGAATGTGTGGTCTCCCTTCAGCTGGTGGGGAGACCCGAGCTGCGACTCTTTAAGTATGTCTGAGTCTAAAGGACCCAACGGCAGTCACTAAGTGATAAAATGTGATCATTAATCATATCAGACTGTTCTCCTTCTGTTCGCTGGTTTTGTGTGTAGATAGTCGGGAGACTTTCTTTCCTTCACTTATTTTTCCCTCTCCGAGCTTCCTCCTTGCTGATGAGAAAACTTAGCATTTCTGAGCACATGTCCATCATTCCTGTACTTGTACCACTGGTGAGGGGTGGTGTTGGGTACCATACTGTATGCAGTAGAGGACTAGGCAAAGACTATCTCGTATATCCCATACGGCAGATATATCAGTATGTGTGTGTCTGTAGAGTTTGTTTATGTGAATATTTGAGGGATTTATTTTTTTTGGGGTGTATTGAGGTCACAGTGCACTCTATCAGGGACCATTCATAGTACTGTTAGGAATCATCCATCCGAGTGTCTGTGGGTCATATTATAGCAGGACAAAGAGAGCTTCCTGGTGAAGATTTCGAGCAGAAATGAAAGGGTTAGTTCACCCAAATTACAACAATTACATGTGGTTTCTGGCTATGCAGAAGAATTTGAAATTTGAGTTCTATAGAGCTGCAAAAGCAAATTTGAATCTATAAAATGTCCGACAATTATGAAGAATGCCTGAGATTGTCGTAATCACTTGTTTTTGTACACACAGCAATCCAAAACCCAGAGATATTAAAATGTTTCAGACATTTTCAACTGAAAAGTAGCGTCATCATTTGAGAATCCATTGCATATTGTTGTATGAAACAGTAAAGGGTTAATTTATTGTATACTAACTTCAATAAACATTAACCATTCAGATTATTATGTAGCTCATCTGACTGTAGTGTGCCGTTAAGACACAGCAATAAGGTGTGAACAGTCTGTAAAGGTGGAGCACTGTTTCTAAAGGAGATGTTACATCCTTTTTAAGATGTCATTTTGTAACGCAGCGCTATCAGTTACATTAATTCACCTCAATTGGTGGTTTGAAAAGGGATTCCTCCTAAAACGACTCCTAAACCCAAAACTGCCTGCATGTCAAGATACCACTGTGATTAATGACTGTAACATTCTTAGATATTTTTGTAATGTGGGTGTACTGACCCTTTAAAAAGACCAGTCTTATCTAACCATACACAGGGATCCTCAACACAGAGACATTTTCTTCAACTGAGCTGCAGCTCCACACACGGGGCTTCTTATCCCGAGGCTCTCATCCTTTTTCTGGTGTGCATCCACAGCGGCCGTGGAGGATGTTGTCAACCGTGTCCAAAGTGGCGCCCGGACATCCCGCAGCTCACCTGTGTCCCACTTTGTACTGCCCCACCGTCTCTCCCGCCCCAGTGAGCTCCATCACCAGTTTTTCGTCTTCATTTTCCACAGGAGGTCTGCGGCTGTGTTGCCCTCTGGTCTGATGTCTGCTCTCAATACATTCTGCTCTCTGTCTGCACTGTAGCCCCCCCCTCCTCCTCCTCCAGCTGCTTCAGAACAGACTTCACTGCATCCTAAATTGCACTTTCTCCTCTGGTTGACCTCGTCACAACCTTCTCTCCTGCGTCTCTGATCTGTTTGTTCAGAGGTAATATATGAGGGCATGGTCTCTTCTGTACTTGTGTATTCATGATGGATCAAACTGCATTAGAACAGAGGAGATGGGGATTGAATAAAGATCCAAATTAAAGGACAAAAACGTTTCTCTTTATCTAAAAGCAATTAATTTGTTTCAGTCTCTAAAGCACTGGTGAATCTGTGTTTTCATGCTGGTTTTTTTCATCCAAAGATTACATCTCTATCAGTAGGGGGCAGCATTGAGTCAGTACAGGCTGTGCCTACAGATGATTCCTGTCAGATAAGTATTATAAATATCTCTGAGGCTGTCCAGTGTTTACTTATCTGTGTCCACCTGACATAGAACTGAGCAGCTTTAAAATCACAGGTAGTTACCTCGGCACGTTTCCACCTTTGTGTTCACCTCTCAGAAAAAGGCATCAGAGACAGTGTTGAACACGACAAGAACTCCAAAAGTCCGGTTTCTTTGTTGAAGCATCATAAAAATGGATTAGGGACAAGGGCAGAAAGAATGGCTGCCTGAGACTTTCTCAACCCTTCTGTGAGAAAATTGGAAGGGAAACTGAAAGTCGTCTGTATGCCTGAGCATCAGATGGGATAATGTTTGACCAGCTGGAATAATGAGACTGGAATCTCAGTGTCCAATTGATTTGAATGTGAAATCAGCTAATAGCTCTCTGATTTGTTTTTTCAATTAATGTCATGTTTCTTGTTGCCAAGCATGATTCAGTGGACAGCATGGCACAGAACATGACAGCTAATAATAGCCTACAAGCTAAAGCACATAAATGGAAGACAGTGAAAACCAGCTCTCAGAAACTGGAAATGCAGGTATGAATCGGCAGACAAAATACTTTCAAACCCATCTGGATAAAAATAATAAATAAAAACACTAATTTACGCACACGGTTATTTTCACACATGCATTTATAATAAAAAAAGCAAGAGGCACCGGAGGTTCACTGGATTGTGTAGCCTGTTCTCCCGGCAGATCTAATTATGGGCCACTGAATGAATGTACCTTCACCCATGTACCCAGTTACCTGGCTCTGCAGAGGCGGATACAAAGGGAAGCGGCTAATGAACAAAGCTGCTACCAGCTGCTATTGTTTCCCCGTGTGCATACAAACCGTCTCCATTTATTTCAATTTCAACTTTAAGGGGCCACCATGTTGAAGCTGGATAAAAACGTTTTCTTCAGGGCTTTTTGGCACCAAACTCCCTGCATTGGAGAGCGAGGAGGAGAGAAAACCCTGGCACCCTGTTAAAGCTAAACGCCCGTAGTGAAGGGAACACATTTGCTACGAGATATACCGCCATGAAGAAGTGATGAACCATCTGCTATCTCCCTTTGTGTGTCAGGGGCTGAGAATGAGATGCATAAAACACTAAGAGTTTAAGAAATCTGGCACACAGTTTATCTATGCAACAGCAAAATTGGTTTTATTCCAGCGTGAAACTGATCTCCACAATATTAACATCCATTGTCAGTTAAATAAAAAAGGATATAAAACAAACATAGAAAATGCTGTACAAGATATCATGACTACTATTTTAGTCTTAAAATCCAAAGGCTTTGACTGTACGTAGCTAGTTCTAGATTAGGACATAAAGCACGTGTTTGTTTATCAACGTATATGGCGCTCATAATAGAAAAGGAAGGAGTTTTCCCTGACGTCCTGGGAGAGGAGCCCCAAATCAATATATGCACTGTGGTGAAAATGAAGTGAAAAATGATCTAATTTCTTACTGTCAGCTACCGGGAAGAAAGTAGTACAGGTCAGCTGAGCAGCTAAGGGCTAAGTGTATCTTCATTTCATCCAAAAAACAGTGCTACTCCACAACAACTCAATGAGATTTTATGACTAATATATCTCATACGTCTGTGCTGCGGTGGCAATTCCCTCTGGGACTTGATTGAAAACAGAGCATCCTCCACATTTCCCTGCTTATCAAACAGCCGGCGGGATGTTTTATTATGCCGTCCCAGTACGCCACAGAAATCTTCAATTTAAAGTTTTCTTACTATTAATGAACAACGCTGTCAACTTCACGACCGCTGGCCCAATCTGCCAAGGAATCTGATACAAATATACCTCCAATTTATTATGTGCCTTTGCTGAGGGCCAGGTGTTTTTGTTGGGGATGAATCAATGCATATCTCAGAAAGAAATGCGCTCCACTGGCTCAGAGAAGCACTCCAGACATCTTAAACATGGAGTTCACTTCCCTCTTCAGAGCGTACTCTTCAGCCTGTCAGGGCTGTATAATGTTCCTCTGTACTTCTGGAGGAGCTTTCACAAGTCTGAATAAATAAGCCTGATAAAGTCATAAGAGCTCCGAGACAACAGTGCTATTTCAGAAACTGGGGGTGTGGAGTTTGAAAAAAAAGGGCATTAACCAGGCAGAGGGAGTTTACAAAAGGTGCTTTTGAATTGCATTATGGGATTCAGGGTTTTAGATGTTACTTTGGAATAGAATCCAGGATATCTCAGCCTCTGCTGCTTTGATTTTTACATATTTCCTCAATTTCTTCTTCCTTTAAGCCCACAAACTCTATGGGAGTGCAATACCACATTTCTATAAAACGCCTTCCACAAATTGGTCAAAATATGCTAAGCAGGTCATCAAAGAAATAAATAAGTAACATTGTTGCATAACACCTCAAATTGGTGATGAAGGTGCATAATGAATACATCTGACATCAAAATATAAATCAAATAAGATACATTAATAAATACATGAACAAATTGATGTGCTGTCGGACAGTAAGGCCTGTGTTTGTGTGATCCTCCTTCATGTCTCAGCTCAGCACAGTCAGCTCTAAAGGCTGACTCTAGATCAGGCTCTGCGTCCTGATGAAAGCTGTCCTCTCGCTGTGCCCGTCCCCCTCCTCGCTGTCTGATTCAGACTGGTAGGTGATGGTGTCCTCGTCCCCCCACACAGTGGGGATCCCCTTGTAGCATATCCGGGCCTTCCTCTCCTGTCCTGGGCCGAAGCCGAACCCGAAGCCCACCCGCACCCCCCTGCTCTCTGAATACACAGAGGGCAGTTTGGTCCTCCAGCCCAGAGAAAAGCCCCCTGAGCGCACCTGCAGCAAGAGGAAGACCCCGGCGAACGCAGCCAGGATGAAGGCACAGCTGAGCACGGCCACCACCACAGGTAGCTGATTGGACGGAGCTACGCTGATCCCCGGAGGCTCCTCCCCCTCTCCGCTGTCATCTGCTGCTGCTGGACTCTCCTGCTCCGAGGGGGCTTCGTCCCCCTGCAGCCCCCCAGCCAGAGGGGACTTGCGCTGCACCTGGTTCTGGTGCAGGCAGGAGGTGAGCACCAGGTGGCTGTGGGGGGGGCAGGACAGGCAGTCTGTGGGGCCGCTGCCGGAGCAGGTGAGGCAGGCGGAGCTGCAGGGCAGGCAGGCCTGCACCGAGGACAGGTCCACCCAGTTCTCCAGAGAGAGGTTCAGGAGCTGGGGACCGGAGGAGAAGCCCGGAGGACACAGCTTCACACAGCCCTGCAGGAAGAGGGAGGAGCCGGGGCTGCACTCTGAGGGGGGGGGGGATAACAGGGAGATTAGGTCATATGCAGTTCAATAAAATATCCAACATTTTCCCTGAAGTTAACTGAAAAGGACCACATCATTTAATAGTATAATTTGTTATTCGCTAAAATTAATTATTTTGTTTATAAATTAACTGCAGTCGAAAATGGCACAATTCTCTTCTGGAAAACCAGCAGAACCTCTTATTTTTAAAAGCGGAAACCATCCAACGCTTGGTGTTTTTGATTAATACATTGGCAAATCTCTATTTCCCAGAGCCCAAATTGCTCTCCTCAGATTTGTCTTTTGTTTCAGTCTCAAACTAATACAATTGTTTGCAAGACAAGCACAATTTCCAGCCCAAAAAACCCAGCAAGCTCATATTTAAGAAGCTGGAACTGACACATTCAATATTATTTTTTCTTGTGAATTAACTTAAAGGGTCAAGTGATAATCTAGACGGAAAATAGAAAGAGAACATACAGAGACAGTAAACTAAATTATTCAATCATTTTGATGTTTAGGAAATGAAATAATAGTGACTGTAAGTAGCTGTTGAGCTCACATAGTCGATAAGCAGTTGTTGAATTCCAAAACATGTCTTAACCTTGCCTTGAGTAGAACCATCAAATCGATTTAAACCAATTGTATTTTCCTTTAAGTTAGAGATACTGTAATATTCTTCATATTTATTTAAATGTATGCTTAGCATTTATTTAAAACTTTGCAGAAACATATTTCCATATTGCACTCATCCTCTGTGCACTGACAAGATAGTTCATTTGTTAAATGAAGGCACAATCAGTAAATGGAAGATGTGACAAAATGAACGTTGTGTCCTTTACACACCCCCCCCGTATAGTTATCGCCAATTTCAAAGCATCCTTCAGATCTGAGGCCCTGTACAAAGTGTGAACAAAGTGTTACCACTGACTCTTGAAATGTATTTTAACTAAATGATGAAGGAGTCTGGAACGATGAATAAGAAAGTGTGTGAAATGCTCGGAAGCAGGATGAAGCTTCCTCTTAATGAGGGAGTCATCCTCCCGAGCGTTTGTTGACAACGTAGCACCTCTCGCACTGACGCAGTTTGAATGTCCCCTGCTGCTCCTCCATACGTCCCACACTCAATGATTCAAACTAACATAACATATGGCAATGTGCATATTCCTAGTGCGCTCGTAAACAAATGCTAAAGAGGAATGAAAATGGGCAATCTGTATTCACAACCTTAGCGTTTTCACAAGTGGAAATACCTACCACTGTCTGGCCAAAAGCCTGTTTTGTAACAACGAGTGAGTGCCAGCGCCAATACAAATGAGCCCACTCCTCTAAAGGGGCTCCTGTTGAAAGTTGGTGCGTGAATCTCACCGATACAGATCTGCTGGGCATCAAACGTCTTGCAGCTGTTGTTGGACGGCCGAGGGAAGTCCGAAGACGAGGGGTTGATGACGCTGGGTCCGGTACCCCACAGGATGAGGGTGAACTGACTTAACACAGCTGAAGGAGACAGAGAGACAGGAGGAGGAGGATGAGGAGGAGGAGGAGGAGGGGGAATTAGTCTATGGAAGAAAATAAAAATTGAACACCTCTCAGAGAGGTAACAGTGTGAACTGGCTGAGAAGAGGATATGGGGGTGGAAGAAAAAAGAAACAAGTGATGAAAGCGGACCCAAACACAGCAGTGGAGGAAGAGATGCCTTCCCATCTTTTTTTTTTGGCAGCTCAGAGTAAACAAAGACACACAAGAGTTCTAGGACTTTAACGAGTTAACTCTTCTTGACAATATGCTGCTGTTTGCCTTTTGAAAGAAATGCAGCCCGAAACCAGCTAAAAATATGCTTAAAGCTAGGGTTGGAAATGTATTTTAGGAGCATTTCCGAAAGCAATGGACCTACAGCATTACATTAATCAAATACTTGTTGTTTACGCTTCGTATGATATGTTTACATTCATAATGATGATTATGTGGGAGTGTTGCCAACTGGGTTAGATTTAGTGACGTTGGGAGCTTGTACTGCTAACAGCTTGTATTAAAAAAAGACTTGGCACAGTTCTTTTTTAGTTGGAAAATGTTGAAACTCTACATTTGCTGGCTTTTCAATACGTTTATAATCAAAAGTGTGCCAACAAGTTTCTTGCACAAGAATAATTGAATCTGCATATGAGTGCTTTTCCCCTGGCAACAAAGAAAATTTGTATAAACCGAATCATTAGAGGGAGACAGAAAAAGCGGAGGATATTTGAAGAAATACGAACATATGCACGAAAACTCTAATTAATGAGGGGGCAGCGCATGTTGGCATGATGTGATGTGACCAGAGTGAACAATTAATGGCGATGAGTGAGGTTACCATAGTCACGTCCATTAGCTGCCACGTTTTCTATTTCCAGTGTCCATTCCCCTTGAGGGTCCTCGCCCCATGAGTGGGTGGTCATGAAGGCCCAGTCGTTGAATCCCTCTGAGGAGAAGTCATTGGGCCTGACAGAAAATGTGAGACAAGTTGTTTGAGACATGGTAGAATGCAGAGGTTGTGTTTCTTTCCCGAAGAGTATACCAGTGGGAGTATCTGTGCAGAGATAACAATGAGGAACATGCACATTAGGTTTGTCTCCGTGTGTGGAAGAGACGGAGGGAAGAGAGATTGATATCATGACTCTCTGCTGGTGTGTACAGATGTGTGTTTTACAGTGTACCTGGGGAACAGCAAGGTGGATCGTGTGCCCAGTGGGCTGATGAGATGAATGGCCAATTTCCCTCTCTGGTTGTGTGAGAGGGTGAGGCGAGCCTGAACGTGTTCCACAGAGTTAACGTACTCCGGTCGTCCCCAGCAGCCATCCACGCTCTTGCTGAACACCAGCTTGTTCCCGATGTCCCTGAAGGTACGGGGGGGGGGGTTGCGGTTAATGTTGTGTGAACTCAATAAATGGACACGGACAATAGCGCTGTGTTGCAAATCTACGGGACTGTCCCCAGCTCCGAGGAGAATACGGTCACATCTATCAGCCTGAGCTGCATGATAAACAGGAAGTGCTCATAATGACACTGTTGTTTACACACAAATAGAAACGGAGCTTCAAGTGACTCTCCTTACCTCGGTTCTGTGAGCATGTTGAGAACACACTGATGCTGTGGCCCCACTGTGGTCCAGTTCTGCGCCAAGGACACCATGGCGCCTGCATCCAGAAGCCCGTATCCGTACGAATGGCTCACTGTGGACAGAGAACAAATAATGAGAACGGCAGCTTGGTGGGAGATAACATCACATAAAGGGAAATGACTGTCATTTAAAGATCAGCTCTTTATTGTTATACTATGCCGTTAGATTTAATTGTAAATACACATCATAAATGTAGTTTTTTATTTACCCAAAATCATTTTTGAAATCCATTCCTTACAGTTCTAGTCAGAGGTGGGAAGTAGTGGAGTACAAATACTTCGTTACTGGACTTAACTAAATGTATCTGGTATCAGTACTTTACTCCACTACTTTTTTTCGACTTTTTACGTTTACTTCTGACATTTTTAACACAAATACCTGTACTTTCTACTTCTTACATTTTCAAAACAGGTTAGTTACTTTAATTTTAATCTGTGTTTGGTGGCCTGATCATTATTGTGGGGGAAACTTCTGTAGCAATGGAGAGTCAGGACTCAGAGAGGTATGAGGAGAGCTGGAGCTTTGATGACAAACACTGGTGGTTTATTTGGAGTTACGGCCGGAGAACTGACAAGAGGTGGTGTGTCACGAGTTGACCCAGCGGTTGCCAAACCAATTCTGAAGAACTCTTTCTGTAGCTCGAGGTTTTAACTAGTTCGGAGTGTAATAATCAACATTCTTTATCAGTGAGACTAAACAATTATGGACCCTGAATCTAACTAAACCTCTCATCCATAGAAAAGAATGTGCGCCAGGGAACCTACGTCCCTGAACAGTAAACTACCTCATGGCGACTTGTGCTCTGTCATAGACTGGCAACAACAATGCGCCCAAGCTGCCCCTCCTTAAGAGAGATAGCAGCAATACCCAAGGCCTTAGACCTATGCCATGGGAAAGGAGACAGTGAGAGGAGAAAATGATGAACTGTGTCAAAGGTTGAATACCTAAGCAAATTATTCCCTAACAATTATTATTTAGAGTCATTGCATTCCTATTGATTTGAACACGATCCGTGTATCCATCATGTCCTGGTCTTCTCCAAAGACGAGGGACCAATGAAAACGTTGTCATTTTGCCGTTGTTCAGCATCGAAACATTTATTAGCTAACAATTACATTATTGTCCTATTAATATAAAGGGAGGTCAGTTACTCTTTAAAACAGATGGTAGTTATGCGTACTTTTTACTTAAGTACATTTCGAAGCCCATACTCCTTTACTTTTACTTGAGTAAAGAAGTTTAGTCAGTACTTCTATTTTTGCCAGAGTATTTTTAAACACGAGTAGGCTATCTTTACTTCTACTTGAGTAAAGGACGTGTGTACTTTTGCCATCTCTGGTTCGAGGCAAAAATAATGTCAAGGTTTTTTCTAAAGGTGGAGCCTTCTTGATATCAAGAATTGAGCAGATTCCAACACCTAAACATGTACTACTGTACCATCTGAATTTAGCAACCCCTTAGCTCCCACTGCCTCTGCTTATACATCCATTACTCTCCCCTGTGCCGTGCATGAGCATGAACACCCCCTGCTGCTGATTGGCTGGAATAGTGTTGTGTACAGCAGCGCACAAACAGATAGACAGCTCAAGGGCTGTGAGGAGGTATTCGCTGAATTTGACAAAAAGTGTATTGGATTACAGTTGCTGACTCCACCTTTTGTGTGCTGCCATTACCAGCTATGTAGTTAACGAGGCTGGAAAGGACGTCGGTGGTGCACTTCTCAGGTGAATGATTGTTTGGTGGCCAAGGACAAGACGCGTGTTCATGTTTGTAAATCGGATAAGAAGCCGTGAAGCTAATGGGGTTGTCGTTCAGAGTCAGAGGTCTTGTGTTGCATAGCAGCTGCTGTATGACTCAATGAGAACGTCTGCTCTGCCTGAACACTGACATTACTGCTTCATGCAAATATGCTTTAAAATGAAGCCAGAAAAATATAAAATATAAATTATTTACAGTTGATTCACTGATATGATATGTATGTTGTAGCAAACAAGAAACAGGATTAGCAATTAGAGTGGAGATGAAACAGCCAATCACAAGTAACCAATTTGACCCACATTTTTTAATTGGCTGAAATTAGGGCATAATGTAACGCTTTGTCAAGTTGGTCGACCTTGTTCTGTCATCCCATTGTTGCAAAAGGGAAAAAAAGGTAGTGGAACATGAAGGCAAACGTGATAGCTCTCAGAGCAGGGGGTCTGAGTGAGAGGTGGTTATTGTGTGCTTAATTTTCCGATTCAAAATAGAGTTTCATTGTATAACGCATGTGCTAGAAACCCTTTTTCTGTGCTCAAATATGACACAATAAACTATAAATATCTGTGCTGGATTTCGACTCGTCGGCCTCTACCTCTGCGCCCCCCCCCGTTGGTCTTCCAGTCTCCGGCGCTGAGGTGTCCGGGCCGGGACGTCCTCACCACCAGGTGCTGCATGTCCCTCCAGGTCAGGTTCATACTGCAGGGACACAGGAAGGAGAGCAGAGTCAACCTACTGCCTTTCAGTAATGTAATAGCTGAAGGTATTATGCACAATATTAAACAATACACACAGGTTTTGCTGACCCCGACTGTTCGACAATACAGCGGAGGAAATACGAGGAGATGAGGGATATAGAAGGTCAGGAGTCTGTAGACCAGGGGTGTCCAAACTCTTTTCACAAAGGGCCACATACAGAAAATATACGAAGGGCTGGGCCACTCACTAGAGGTATATTGCCTCATAAGTTAGCAAAATTAATCAAATGTAGGTAAGTTATGCTTAATACTTGAATATGCTTTAAGAAAAACAACAGCTCTCCATTGGGTTTCATTTATTTTGTTGGCAGCTCATTCCTTAAAACAGAAGCCTCAGATTGCTTATAAGAGGAAATAAGAAGGGTTTATTTCAAGCGTGTTATGAAAATAAGTTATTGGGCTTTTTTCTTATCAGCGTAGATTTGATATGATATTTAAAAATGTTTTCAACTTGAATTGAGTGAATTTGTTTGAAAAGTGGGCTTATCAACACATGAATACTACTGTTTAATATCTGTTTTCATCTTTATTTAAGAAGTATAATACAAGACAAGTTTCATTTGTGGGCCATACTCCATTATACTTTTTGAATTTGTTGAGGGCCGATTAAAAATGGCCCGCGGGCCACATTTGGCCCCCAGGCCGCAGTTTGGACACCCCTGCTGTAGACACACCTGAAATATGATCCACCTGAGCATATACAGTGAGGAGGAGCAATACATTTCTGAAATATAATATTGAAACTTAGAGGAAGCCCTGAGGTGTGTGTCAGTCATCCATAACAAAGGTAGGGGCTCACATTATGATTTTAACACAGGTGTAAAACACCAGTATTAAAGCTACATCATAACCTATGGTGTTTAAGGGCAGGGAACATTGTAAAATATTGGCTAGAACACTGCAGAGGACCGAGTCTAGACCTCTCTGTAATGATAGTTTCTAATGGGGTCGGGGATTGGGGAATGAGGTCACCTTCCACACAGTAGAAGCCCAATAAAAAAAGTGTTTTTGTATTATGTATTTATTATTAGGCACAGCAGGGAAACATTCAGAGAAAATGTCAAAAATGAAGGAGAAAACCCTGCTCGGTGGTTTACGATAATCAAACCGTGAATCACATTGCTTGCAGAGTGCAACACGACAGAAATAGAAATTGCACTGTTGCGCATCATCTCTGCCGTGCTCCGCATCAGCATTCACATCTCATATCCTCTCATGTGTTATTAATGGACAAGATCACCCCCCCAACCCCCCACCCCCCATCTACTCAATGTCACCTCAACCAGGAGCCAAAGGGGGGGGAATAATAAAATAATAAAACAAGCAGAAAGCCAAAACTCTCAGCCTATTAAATGATTCCATCTCTGTGAACTCCAGTGTGGTCCCAGTCTGATAAAGCAGCTCCCTGTTATTACGGCTGCCTGTCAGGAGGGGAGCAGACGCTGACTCCACTCTGATGTGAAAAAGGGAGAGATAGTCTTTGTGGGGTAAACTTCGGGGTCTGTCACTCAGTGCCCTTCTCTCATGATATCAGAGGTGAGATAAACCAGGCTCTGCAAATGTAAACCTGATGTCAACACTGGGAGGTAATCCTGATTTGATTTTGACACCTGTCAGCGGCACGTTAATGTGGAAATTAAGTGAATTATGCAGAGTATGGGACGGCTGGCTGATAAGAGGACTCTACGCACCGCGAGATATGACTGCAGATACGGACATAATGGAGAACACATTAACGCTGCTGACAGAAACTTGGATTCTGACACTCCTGAGTGAGCGATAATGAGAGATTCCAGTTTAAAATCTCCACTGCCAGCCCTACAGGTACCTAGATGTCTGTGTGGGCTGCCGCTGCTGATTTGTGTGGCTAATTAACTGATTATCAAAAGCTTCATTTGCTGAGGAAAGAATCTGTGGGCTTGGATTTAGGCCAATGTCGACTCCCAGACGCCTGTTCGCGCACATACACGCTTCCCATGAGCATAGCAACTAAAGTTTACAATAAAACACGATTCAAAATGCGCTTGCTGTAGAAGGCTACAGCAGGGTTGAAAACTAGCTTTATTATAGGAGGGGGTTGTGCTGTTCTCACTCACTTAGCCTCCAGAGCCAGAGCGATGATCCCAGCAGCCAGCGGGGCAGAGGCCGACGTCCCCGTGTGAGAGTCTGTGCATTTCTGCCTCAGGTCTGTGGTCACCTTGGAGACAGGGAGGGTGCACAGAAAATACAGAAGGTTAGACACAGGTAATATGACACATTGACTTTCCCACATCAGCATGAGTGCAGATCAGGGGGAGGGAGGGTGGCAAAGGGGAGGGATGGTGATGAAGGGAGATTTGCCTGCAGCAATCAGAGGAGGCGGGAAGGGGGAGGCAGAGAGAATGATCCGGTAGGTTCAGTCTCAGGCCGATGGATCCCAGCCAAAGGGTCACTGAATGTCAGCCAAATCAGCCCCGTAAGGTCGGATGTCGGTGTTGAAACAAAGTATGTCCGCACTCCGGGTGCACTCAGTCACTGCCAACGCCAGAAAGCTAATGAGGCCTGTCTGTGTCACGGCGGGAATGACAAGAAGCAAGAGAGGGCAAGGAGAGCGCTGAAGGTCAGGGACGGATTCCTAGGTTGGCAACTTTTGGTATGACAGATTGTGGCACTAATGGCCATTACTCGTGGCAATACATCCATGTGTCCGAGGAGAAAACGATAGGAGGTGTCTGCAAAGGCCACCTAGTAGATATAGGTACTAGATAAAACAATGACATCATTCATTACTCATTTCTTATGTGCATTCACTTTATTGTTTATTTCTCATGAAAATAAACGCTGCTTTTCTGATTTTTAATTATTATTTTAACAATACAAATAATCCTTGGTGGGTTTTTTGACAAGTTCACCTAGGAACCTTTGATGGGAAATGTTAACTATATTGTGACATTTTATACTTAAAAAAATAGTCACAAAATATATGCATATTAACCTATCATTTAATACAAGTTAGTTGCTGCCCTAGAGTGATTTTGTTTGTGGCTTTAAAAAGCAAGTAATACACCTAGCAGTGTCTTATTACTCAGTTACACACAACCAGTACCTCACAAGGTGTCAGGAGACCAAATCTATCCTACGCAAGCTTCTTGTGAGTCAAGTGTGATTTGTTTAAAAGCCTGGGTCCCTGCTCTAGTTGTAACTTGACACTGTAGATACAAATGTACCAAACATGAAAATCTGCCAAAGTGAAGATAAATCCTCGTTCTGGATAGACGAAAGCTGTATGAACTCACTGATACAACAAATGATGGCTTATGGCAACTACAGCAGCAATACAACAGCAGTCGTATTTTAAAACGACTTCAATTTAATCTATTTCATGAGTTGTGTTCGCTTGCTTGAAGCATGCCTCTGGTGTATTTTGGAGGCCATGGCAGATTTATGTCCCTGAGGCAAGTCTTTCTTCAGATGACAAGCAGCTTGAAGGAAGGATCTGGCATCTCTCAGTGTTTGTCAAGCTTTGTTCGCTGATGTAACATATCACTCACTGTGATTTGGACAGTTTTATGCCTATTTGTGAGAGAAGATATTAATATAAAAGTACACTTGAAAAAAAGGGTTTATTTCTGATGCACCGGCCTCGAGTTGTGGCCAAAGCAAAGTATGAGGCGCAAGTTATTTCTGTGCTAGATATTCAAAGTATTCAAACAATCCTACACAAAATCTGGGAAGTTCAAAGTAGAAGTGTGTGTGTGTGTGTGTGTGTGTGTGTGTGTGTGTGTGTGTGTGTGTGTGTGTGTGTGTGTGTGTGTGTGTGTGTGTGTGTGTACACCCACTATCTGTTTCTCCCCCGGGTTTCCAGAGCTGTAAGTCGTAGCGAGAGTGGAGGAGCAGGGCTCGCTGTACCACGGCACGCTGCCGGACTGCGTGGTGCTGCTGATGGAGAGGGTGTAGATGCTGTTGGTGTAGCCGTCACAGTTACAGCTGTCCTGTTCCCGGCCTCCATTTCCCGAGGCCCACACAAAGATGGAGCCTTGCCCGCCACGTCCCTGAGGAACACAAGCACATTCATTACATATAGACACACAGAGAATAGGTTGAGAGAAAAGAGAGCTGGTTCAAACGTGACACATTAAGTATGATAAAGACGTTTTTCCTCGCGGCTTAAACGTCTTGTCACTTCAGAAGCAGTGAACCGCTGGAGGCACAACTCTTATTAATACATCATAACGACTCATTGCCGCATTACATCAGATAACAAACAGAAGAAATGTAATTACTAAATCTCCTCAAGCTGAATGTAATTTAGGGGCGTGATAAATTATGACATAGGATCTGGCAGTGAGACTGCATGCTTCCTAAACACACACACTGTATGAAACGTACATTTAGTCCAGCTAGGTGTGGACTTGTCAAAAAGAGGCAATTTTTGAGCAAAGCAACAAAGGGCTGTTATTTGTCTGGAACATTGCCTAGATTAGATCGTCCTTTTGTTCCAAGGCACAAATCCTTTTTTATGCATTTGTCTGCGGCTGATTAGATTACTGCAACTCTTTAATCGCAGAAATGCCCCAGAAATCAATATGCCTCCTTCAGCTCGGACAATATACAGCTGCCAGAGTGTTCTCAAGTGGTAGAAAGTATTCGCACATTTTGAACATTTTGGCCTCCGTGAGTTAGCAACCTATGGCCTTTCCAATCGATTTCTACGTTTTACAGCTTATTTCTGACTCTGGATGGTCTGGCTCGGCCTACACTGCTGACCTGCTGACGGCAGCTTGAAGTCTGCAGAGCAACAGCCGGGCCTTGGGGCCCGGCTGTTTGCTCTGCAGACACAGGGCAGCGGGGCCTCTGCAGTCAGGACTCCTCATCTCTGAAAGAGCCTCTGGGTGGAGAACGACCTCTGCCGCCTTTTGTGCAAGACATACATGCACATTTTTTAAATTGGGTTTTTAATTAGTCATACTATTGTTGTTGTGGATTATTATGCCTTTCTTCTTCTTCTTTTTCTACAATGCATTTAGAAAGCACTTTCTTTTTTCTTAAGCCTTGTTATTATCTCTGCCTTTGATTTGTTTTTCTGTGAAGCACTTTTTGAGTGTTTTTGGGGAAAATTGCAGAGTGAAAAAAGGTTATCATCATTATTCACATTTCTCTTAAGTATTAATCACACCCTGTCAGAAGAACATTAAACAATTAAAGTGAATTATGTCATCAACCCTATTTGAAGCCATATGATAACCACTTGTCTTCTACATAAGCTTTGAACCAAGTCGGCAAAAACAAAACAATAAACCCAATAAATATATATTATGAAAGAAACAGATAAAAGGCAGCGGAGGGACTTCCCACATGCTGAGAGCAGGAATAATGCAACAGTTGATGGCAACCAGACATTAATAAGGTCAGAGAAAACAGATGTAAACCATTCCTCCCTCCCTCCCTCCCTCCCTCTGTCTCGCTCAGCCACAGATACACAAAACGACACAAAAAAGATCCTAAAAACTAGTGTTTTGATGGCCAAAGCCGTAGGAAAGCTTTACTGCTCGGGTTGTAAAGATTGTGATTCTCTGCCTTTTTTTTCTCCCTGCCTACTTGAGTCTGGCTTAGCTGGCAAAAAAAAAAAGGTCCTGGCTGTCATCATCAGTTCCAGTTTTTTGGGCTTTGCAGTCCCGGTCAATATAAAGATATTGGAACCGTTGCTTCCTTATCACTGTTGTTGCATCACTGTTTTCTCTGACTCCGTTAATCACATTTTAACCCTTTAAGTTTACAATTGAACCTAAACACAGACTTCAAATGAGTTGAGGATTGCCAATTTATTTTTCCCTAATGGGTTCCTTCATCTCCATCTCACAAATTACCACATTTTTATGGAGACATTTGTATTCTACTGTATGTCCAATGCTGTCTGAATTGTACTGTATCATACCACAGGAGTGTTGAAGGTTTAGCAAATACTTCTTGACTTCCCGGCCCAATTTATGATCCTCCGCTGCCTTCGCTGCAGGTTACAGAGGCCAGACGATAACACTGAGGTGCCAGGGGTTATCTGGCTGCCAGGAGAACACACGCTGAACCAGAAAGGTCCTGCTGTGCAGCTGTCAGGCACTTTCTCCTCACTTTCACACCTTGAGATTTGCAGCATTTCACATTTCGGAATGTGACACATAAATCATTCTTTTCCACAGATAAAAATGTGCAGTATCATTCATTGATTAGTCAATTACAGTCTTTGAGTCTAACTATTGTTCCGCATCAGTGATTGCTGCTCTCATTCCATTTTCTGCTCTCATTCCATTTTCTCACATCTCACATTTATCATTTAGCTGTCGTGCAAATACCCTTCATTGCAGCATGCTGGCCTAAACTAAATGATGACATTATCCTTAGATAATATATCGTACTTTTGACTTTGTCTTACCCTTACCTAAAGAGCAGAGAACAGATAGCAAACTCACCTTGAGTTTGTCCTTTCCTACAGTGTATTTCAGGAAGATAGCCTCAATTAAATATTGATACAGTATGTTTGTAGAGCTGGAAAAGGGTTCCTTTTCTTGCTGGCATGAGATAAATAGCTCATTATATAGCTACAGATGTAGTTCAAAATGTTGCAAATTATGCTGACGGTATTAGCTTCAAGCCACGGGTACATTTGAGTATTTCACACAGCATATTCTTGTTTGCTTAAAAAACATTTTACTAATATATAATGTCTGCTTCCTAATAGATAATGTCTTTCTTCCAGATTCAACCTGAGCTCAAACATATCTCGGACACCAAATTGTTTATTTGAGCTATTCCTCAACTCAGCTTTACCCCCGAGCAGTTATATGAGGCCTAACCATAGTTTGTCCTCAGCCCCAACCCCTACTGTCAAGGCAATGCTATGGAAAACCCTGTTTTAATGAGAAACAGACGTCAGAACTAAAATGGCAGAGACATAGTCTGATACATCCTCTTGTTTTAACACTTTTTGGTATAATAAGATGGATGACATGTAACATGTACATTATTGAGCATGAGGGGTGCTGGTAAGCAGATGTAATTCCTTATGCACAGAAAAAGGCTAGCTGTTTTCAGTCTAAGCTAAGCTAGCCATCTGCTGGCTTCAGTGTGATTTTCACTACATACATTATGGCAGTCAATCTTCTCATCTATTTCTCTGCATAAAAGAAAGGGATTGGCATATTTCCCAAAATATCAAACAACTACAAGCGTATGTGAACCTTTTTAAGAGCTGATAATGGTCATGCTAGAAGAGGAAACAGGGTAGATTGAAAGTGTATTGCTGGGACTGACCTTGGTGATTCCCTGTAGGAAAGCCTCTTTAGCCAGCTTGGCGGGGCCATCCAGTGACTTGCCATCGTCCTCTGGGCCCCAGCTGGCGCTATAAATGTGGATGTGCTGCGGGTTAAGGCTCAGAGAGTGGGCCTCCACCACGTCTGTCACCTCGCCATCCAACATGCGAACTCCTGTAAAATGAACAGGCAAGGCAGCGCAGATTAGGTTACCACACGAGAGACGTAACAAGACGTTTTTGTGGAAAGAGTGACAGGATGACAGATGGTAAAAAGATCCTTGGCGTATTCATTTTTGCTTCAGATGGGTGAGAAGGTGTCAAAACCTGAAGAAAAGAAACTCTGCAAGAGATGACAGGAAGAAGATAAAACTTGTCATAAAAGTGAAAGAAATCGGTCAGACCGAGAAATTCCCATGTTATCATCGGCCTCAAAAAGCTAAACAAAAAACAGAGAAACAAAAGACATCACAGGAAAAACAAGACTTCACAAAGTTTCAGTTTTTAATGAGTAAGCGTACAAAGCTTCACCCACAGATGCTGCTCCGACAGATACTACATTATTTTACCGTTGCATAATCAAAAACCCAGCTGGTTGTAAAACCAAGGAAGGCTAGTATCGTGACCGCAACTAAACATACAGAATGTTTGGAGACATCTGCACGTACACATATATAGATATAAAATGAGCGGAGAGTTTACTGATCCTACCACAGACTGGTGTGTCCACGGGCTAGCTCTGAATGTCACCTTTCATCATACCTGAACATAACCCTGTCTGGCCCTTTGAAGTGAGCCGCGTCAGATCACCCCTCTGAACATTAATGGCTGTTGAAAGGCGTGAAATGAACCCCCCCTTAAATGAGGTCCATCACTGGGAAAGGACCCCCTCGTACCTCAATACTGTGTCCAAATTAAGATTTCAAAAATCCATTCTAGACTACCTGGCTTGCCCTGAAGGCACAAACACATGCCAGAAGGGACGTAGCCAAAGCAGTAATTACTCTGTTGGCGAGGGGATTTGAAGTAACCCAAGTTTGAATACTGAGTAGCCTGGAAGAAACAAGCAAAAATAAAAAGACGCATATCTTTGCTAAATAGACACTGCATTATTTGCACCGTTGATCATTATGCATGTGCTGTATTGAAGCGGTAATGATAATCAATATTGTAGCAATTTCTCATCAGCTGCCTGCGGCTCGGCGATTTGGTGTTAAAGACACAGCTGTGCCAGTTTCCTGCGGTTCCATCGAGTCAAAAGTAGCAGGTAGGAGAATGCAGAAGGGAAAACAAGGACAGTGTGTGAAAGGAGAAGCAGAGTGAGCCAAGTAGGGTCAATTACGGGTTTTAAACACTAATCATTAGGATACACAGATTTAGGATTCCCCTATGATCCTGACTGCCTGTGCACACACACACCTGGTATTTTGGAGCGAATCACATCTGTTTATAAACAATGCAGTGACCCGGCGACATGAACAGATTCACAGAGGAGTAATTGATGAGAACAGGGCCAACTGTGTCGAGAGATGAATGGTAATGAAGAAGAAGAAGGAGAGTTATGAGTAACATCTGTGAGCGAGGCTGCTCAGGGCTGCATTGGCTCCGCTGAGTCTTGTTGGCTGCCAACATGTCACTGACAGATTGTTTGGTGACAAAAGTTACTAAAAGCCTCCGCGGAATACTTCATCAAGTGCAAATATTTTCAGGAGCCAAAAAAAGCAACATTTCAGAGTTAATTTGTAATCACAGGTGCGATTTCTATCAAACCCTCTGAAGGCATGTCTTCTTTCTTAATTTCCTATCTACACATGCTGACAGCTTTATGGCACTTCAAACTAGTGCCTGTAATAAGAGTCTTATTTCATCCAGGGAGTGGATTTACGCAGTGGTATGAAAAGATGTCCAGTGGGTCGTGAAGACAGTATTCTTGGCATCAACATAAATCTAAATTAAGGCATCACAATGGCCTCAACTGAACACTAAAAAAATCAAACTTGCTTTTTATCTAATTGGCGGAAGAAAGAGGTTTACGGCCTAGTGCCAAATTAAGGTGGAGTGAGATATTTTAATTGCTGGTTAGTCTAGAAAAGATTCACCCGGCACCAACTTTTATCTGAAATCTACATGTTGCTAAGCATTCTTCTAGCAATATGAACAAAACCATAATGTATTCATTTTCAAAACCATGCAGAAAGGTAAAGCTATTTTCTCAGAGACAACGAATCAGGACACTAGCCTATCTCTGCTGCACACTTTCTCTTGTGCATCTAACAGGGAGTCAATCAAATGCAAAAGATAGTCAATGGATATCAGCTTTGAAATGTCTTACAGCTGATTCTAATTCAGGTCTCGGTGGTAATGGAGCCTAAATAATACAATTCCCTTCCACCTTAATTAGTTTGGATGAATATTATTAAGCATATTATTTCTAATTCAAATAATATTGAACTCATTTAAATGATTATTATTTTCCAATTACACCTGGTTCTGAATCAAAAACCCCAACGGTAAGCTTCACTCACCTCCAATTTTAGCGTTATAGGCCACACCCACACCGCACACGCCGTTGTTAGCAGCTGCTGCGACTTCTCCCGCACATCGAGTTCCATGTCTGGGAAGAGACAACGTCACAAAGGACATTAATAAACAAAAAACATGAAGAAGATTACAAATGGGAAATGTACACATCAAGCAGGAGCATCACAATAAATCAACCGAATACTGACAGCGAAAAACCAGCAATTGTTTGTCACCTCCTGAACTGAGCTGGGCTTTTAAACAATACTGAAGCTGAAGTGATGCTAAAAATACAACACAGTCAAAAAGAGAATCAGAAACCCAATGGCCCTTTTGTCACTGCAGTAGACTCAGAGATGCAACAATAGGTGTTAGAGAGGCCGACATGTCCCTCCGAATGAAAAGTCTATTAATTTAAGTGGTTTTAGAATTCAAGACTTACTTAATAACTACACAGAAAGCGATGACCTTCATGACGATTTCTGTCTTTCACACAACAATGGTTGGTTTTAAAACTCCACTGCTATGTAGTATGTAGTGTGTAGTAGAGTAAAGTTTATACAATTTCATAGTGAAGTATATAGCTTCATGACTTAACTGCTGTGAATATGACTATATAATGAATGCTAAGTGTCGTGCTCTTGACTATTTTTGAACAAAAGGTGGACTGATAGGGCTTCTCATACATTATGACTACTTATACACCTCCACAATGAAGTGAAGTATGGACACATAGCATAATACTCCATGCAGGATCGCATTGTGATTCAAGTACATTGAAGTTTATTTTGTTGCACTCTTTATTAATACAGTAGGCTATATGCATATCAAAATGTTCATGGTGAATTAATCGTAGAACATGTCCATGCATTCAAAATAATCTTTGGAGCATAGTGATCATTAAACATGAAGATTCATTCAATTTTACTGTCAATATTAAAACATTATGATTAATAATGCATTATTATAGATGCAATGACATGGACGACACTTCACTTAACATATACAATAATAACTTATGAAAAGGCATGGATTT
Source organism: Notothenia coriiceps (assembly GCF_000735185.1). Taxonomy (NCBI): domain Eukaryota; kingdom Metazoa; phylum Chordata; class Actinopteri; order Perciformes; family Nototheniidae; genus Notothenia; species Notothenia coriiceps. The sequence goes on along the minus strand of NW_011340072.1, from coordinate 162,945 downwards.
TTATTGGAGCGTAGTCATAAAGCATTATTTGTAATTCACTATTACCGCCATCATAATGCACAAGAGATCTGTGCTTCATAGACAGTGTAAGCAAATGTGTGTTTAGACGGCAACATTTCTGTGCTTTTTGTATTAATTCCTACAAATCCCAACTGCTTTTCAGTGTTCAAAGACCTTGAAAAAACGCACTCACATAAGAATTTTCCATTCTTGTGTGTCTGTCTCGTGTTCAAAGTAAATATAAACTTTGATTCTTTTTTCTCTTGTCATGAATATTCAATGCGATAGAAGCATAGGTGATTTAAAACCACTTTTTTATGTACAGAAAAACAGTGTTTTTCCAACCAATTTGCTCCTGGATGAATGATCCAGACTATATCACAGCAGATACCTCTGGGTATATATAGTAGTATATAATGAGTACTTCCACAATCCTCCTCGTTTTAAACACAGCCACTTCAGACAGCTCCTCTTTTCAGCTCTTTTTTGTTTTAGCTACAGAGTTACAGAATATAGGCATTTCCCATCAAGAAGTGAAACATGATGATGAGACCTGTCTAAAACCAACTTAACCTTGACCGTCACTGGCCATTCAAATGAGATATGAGATGTTATCGATGTACATGAATTATTCACTGAGTGCCTCATTAATACCTTCAACCAGTCTTGAGTTTCAGAGAACAGACAGGTTCCCCCAGACACTTGTCTAGATGTCAAACTAGCTTAACAAACAACATTCCCTCCAACCCAAAAAAAGCATCATGCTTTATTTACCACAGATCCGTTCTTATAGAAGACAGTAAAACTACCAAACTGAAAACTTTACAGCTTTGAATAGTCTTAAGGCCAAAACAAAAGTAATCATTAGTGGGTTGGATTCAATTTGTTTCATTGACTTCAGGGGTTGACGCGGTGTGATCAGACTGCGAAATGGATGGCGCAGACAGATTTGGCATTTGGCATTTAACACAGGTCATTAAGTTTGTCTGCTGATTACAGTGCAGATCTGATTAGGAGGTGTACAGTTTCACACCCGTCTCTGCGTGAATGTTATCGGAACAAAGCTAATTACATCCACAGTATTGTTTTGAAAGAGCCAAAATGAATTTCTTTTTGATCTCCCAACCTCCCACTGATGATGAGGCAGAGGACAAAGTCATTTCACAGGGTCAGAGCAGGCTACGCCTCCAGCTGGGATCCTGATTAGACTCTGTGTAGCTCTGTGATACATTACCCACCTGCTAATTCTCACTCTTTGTTCACTCTTAAACATTTCAGCAAAGGTTCACTGCTGTATTCTTCCTCATTCTTCTCCTGACATTATTTTTTACACAAATGTCAAAGAACAAAACGCTTGTCATCAGAAAAGATGATGTGGAATAAACAACGTTGCCTTCTTACAAATCATTTATTTAGCTGTCAACAACTACAAGCATTGCAGGGATTTTTGAACAAGTAATCAACTGGCCTGACAGGGCACATTTTTCACTGACAGACATGCCCTTACAAGGACCTTGGCACAACATATTGCAGGGTGTAATACATCAAAAATTCAATTAAATTAATATCATTGCTATCAAGAGCTTAAACTACATTATTTTACTGTTAACTAGCTTTAATAAATGGCAGCAGTTGATGGAGACTTGACGGCTCCCTACAGAACCATATATGTGCTCGGGGGTTAAATTAGGACTTATTACTTGAGGAGGCAATTTCTTAGCAATGTTATGTAGCAGCAGGCGCTTATGAGAAAAAGCCACACTAAATAGCTGACCTCATAAGCACAAGAGAGTCATTATGATTTACAAAAATCAGTCCTTTTGTCTAATTATAAAAGAAACACCCAGTTGGTAAAGCTTTAGGAGGGTCCACAGTCTCAGATATTCAGCCTCCCGTTATGCTAATCTCTGTACAGCAGGACGTCTGCGTGTGAAGTGGCCTTTAAAGTAAGTCTCTATTGTTTAATCAGAGCGCTAAAGAGGCATTACATTTTAGCTCACTGCTAAACAAATGTTTAAATCTGACTGCCTGGATGTACTCACCCTACCACACCACTCAATCATGTTATGTTTGAGTGGACGCTCACAATAACAATCTGAGTGAAAAAACAATGAGAAAGACGGTGCTACTCAAGGACAGACCGACTTACTGCATTTTTATACGTTGATATTCCTATTTCAGAAGGAAATAGAATGTTGCAGTGGCTCCCTGCTGATCAGTAGTTTGTACATTTAATGAGCAGGGATAAAGAGCAAGCTCCAATTTATGAGCTCTTTTTACTTGGATACGATGCCTTAAAATGATAAACACAACTTCAGGTTTGCACTTGTTGTGAAGTTGTGAAGTTTAGCTTCAGTTCAGAGGCTTTTATATGTCACACTTGCTTTTGCAGTGTTGTTAATTTTCTCGTTGTGGAACACTACTGAGTAAACTCAGAGGCAGATTACCTCTAATGGGAACACATTCTTATACATTCAGTATTCAGGGAGCCTGAAACCATTCACACTGGCCAAAAACACATTTATTCAGCACTGTGGCCAGCCAGATGGCTCGGCCAACAATACTGCGCTAAGCTTACATTGTGGAGGCATTTGCAGTCGCATTGCGCTGCAAGAAACAGCTTCAAATGTCAACACTAGAAGACTTTTGTTTTAATAAGAAACAGACAAAATGCTTTGCCTTTTGAAAACATAAAGATGATCTGAGTGTATGTCAAGGATTTAAAAAAATAATATCTGATAAGAGACGCTGTGATTCCACCAAACAATGTCAGCTCAACTTGGAAAACAATGAAGCGCATTTTCTTTAGACTTCAAATTAAAACGGTGAAGCTTTGTTATGTGAAATGGTTTTGAATGCCTTAAGATGGAGCTACGTGCACGCACATTTATGGTTTCATCCACAGCACAGTAAACAATACTGTTCTGCTCCAGACAGCACATATCCTCACACCAAGGAGCAACAGATGTTAAGCCAGGTAGGGGATCGAGCCAGGATGGGGTGCGTGAACACATAGCCAGAGTGATTTGCCTGGAATGAATTCAGCCAAAGCAGCCAGACAGCCTCATATATCCAGGGAGGCTCAGGCGTTCCAGAGCAGACAAAAGTGTTTGAGGCGAAGTCACAATTCTATCTGTCAAACGTCCCTGAAATGAAATGATTTCCAAGACGGTTTACTGAAAGCCTCCTTTCTATATCCATTTGAAATAGATTGGAGGCGGTGTCAGACACAACGCCTCTAGGGGGCACGCGTAAGTGTAGTTTGAACAGTTAAAGTTTATTCAAGAGATGTGAGAACAAGGCGCTTTCAAAATAGTTCAGGCTCATCTCGGAGAAAGACAATCACGGTAAATAAATCATTGGAGTGCGAGTCGGAGGATGGCATAAAGCTACATGCTTTGTTCAAAAGACAAACTGTGGAGAAAAGAGCCGACAAAGCGTAAACACAGCTTCGATTAAAGGGCGCAGAACTTGAGACGCTCTATTCACCCAGCCAATGTGTCCTCCACTATCTCATCAGAAGGAGCAAAGGGACAGAGGGAGGTAATGCTTTTATCTCTCCTCCTCAGGACAAGGGGCCGTTTTTGGTAAAGTCCTTGCACTGCGATTTACTGGAGACTCCCAACACAATCTCTCTGGACATAATGCAACGTAACCACAGACCACAGAGTCAATATACTGTAAAGTGCAGTCTATCAATGCAAAGTATTCAGTATGTATCTTATGGAAGGTGCCTCAATATTGATCTAATCCAAAAACGAGCATTTACCCCAACCTGAAAAACTAAAACTTGAAACAACGGAATTCTGCTTGCAGCGAAGATTTAGACTTCGAGTTTAGTGTCTGTTTTCAGTGATTGATTTCCCCATGGCAGCATCAAACAAATGTTTTGTTTTTGAGGAGGCTCTTTTGAGGTTTAATTATCTTCCCCACAGTAACTATACTTACATTCTTTCATTTACATTGTGATAGATGGTGGGAAGGTTTGCCTTGTCTTATTACTGAAAATTAGACTGTTTCCAAGCAGATATAGTACTAAGATAATTTAAGGAACAACATAAGCAGGCCATGGTGACCAATCACAGTTCTCGTTGTCTCAAATAGTATCTCAATATAAGTGGAGCAGCCCTGAAGTGGTTCCATTTTTTAGAAGGCTTATGTCAGGTAGGGCACAGCCTCTGGTATTGCTACATGAATAACCCCTTAATGCAAAACTATAAATCCACCTTAAAGTGGCACTCCAGTGATTGAGTCCCTAGTGTGTCTCAATTCCAAACCCTGCATTTCCTATAATGCGATTTGAAAGCCTCTTATTTTATTATTCTATACGGCTGAAATGCCCATTTCTATCAAACTTCACATCTCCAGTTTGAAAGGGATCTCTGGTAAAACGTTTCAAGTTTTAAAGATCTCCTTTAAATCCATATACAGTTATTTTAAAAGACTGAGTAGTATTAACAAACTCGGATCAAATTGGTTGAGCACTCATCCAAAAGTTGAACAGTTGTGTGGGTGTTACCACCAGCAGATGAGGGAGAAAAGCAGATTATTCCTCCATGCTGGCAGGACACACTTTCTCATATAGTATTTTTAACAGAAAGACGTGTATTCAAGCATTGAGCATTTCTGTTTACAGATGGTATACTCATATAATCACACATACCCACTCATGTAGTGTTTGGGTTGTGTTGTATAGAGCATGTGTATTGAATATGCTTTACCAAGTGTGACTGATGTCTAACCTGTGCTCGTCCAAACTGTAGGATCCGTCTCTTGGAATTGCTCTGTTGGTTTATATCTGTTTTAAAGGGACTGAATGGGGTCTGTTCAACGCCAAAAGGATTAGGGTATTTTCTGCTCAGCTCAGCTAAGATGTAGCCTCAGGCAGGTCTGTTTCGAATGGTTACACTGCAGTGTGAGATCTCTTCATTGTTTGGTCAAACACAAAAGTGCTGTCTACAGCTTTGTAGGGAAGATGATCAGATAACATTTTAATATCTTTGGCAGAGAAACACTTTGGAAGAGTTCTCAGTCCATCATCAGGCAAATATCGACAGACAGCGTATCTGTCATGACCGTTCATGCCTAAAGGCAATTAGAGTCATCAATCCATCTGACTTTCATATCATTATGTTGGAAAACACTCATGCGTAAATAGAGCAAAGGAAATATAAAACCTACAGAATGAGGGGCCAGAAATCTAAATGTATTTTTACAGTAAGGTCCCCTCCTCTTCTCTCTGTACACAAACTCGCTCGGATCAGTCATTAGCCCGCATGGGTTTTCATACCACTGCTACGCTGACGACACCCAACTAATTCTGTCCTTTCCCCGCTCAGAGACCCAGGTCGTCGCACGCATCTCTCAGTGGATGTCTGCTCATCACCTCAAGCTCAACCTTGACAAGACTGAACTGCTTTTTCTTCCGGGAAAAGATTGTCCCACTCTTGACCTAACCATCAACATCGGCACCTCTGTTGTTTCCCTGACTCAGACTGCAAGGAATCTGGGTGTGACCCTAGATAACAAACTGTCCTTCACTGCAAACATCGCTGCAACAACCCGCTGCTGCAGATACACGCTTTACAACATCAGGAGGATACGTCCCCTCCTGACCCAGAAAGCGACGCAGGTTCTGGCCCAGGCTCTCGTTATCTCACGCCTAGACTACTGCAACTCCCTCCTGGCTGGTCTACCTGCATGTGCCATCCGACCTCTGCAGCTCATCCAGAATGCAGCTGCTCGTCTGGTCTTCAACCTTCCTTTAATGTTCCCACACCACGCCGCTCCTCCGCTCCCTTCACTGGCTTCCAGTAACTGCTAGAATCCACTTCAAGACACTGGTACTTGCGTACCATGCTGCAAATGGATCTGGCCCTTCCTACATCCAGGACATGGTTAAACCGTACACCCCAGCACGTGCACTCCGCTCTGCATCAGCCAAACAGCTCGCTGCACCCACACTGCGAGGGGGACCCAAGTTCCCATCAGCAAAAACTCACCGGTTTGCTATCCTGGCTCCAAAATGGTGGAATGAGCTTGACATCAGGACAGCAGAAAGCTTACACATCTTCCGGCGCAGACTGAAAACTCATTTCTTTCGACTCCACTTATTAGCGATACAATTACTATCAAAGCACTTATATACTAATAAAGGACTGGCTTATCTAAANTCTCCTGCTGATGTTCAGGTGTATATCAGTATGTAGTGTCTCTACTTTAAAGAGTCCTCTCCTGCTGATGTTCAGGTGTATATCAGTATGTAGTGTCTCTACTTTAAAGAGTCCTCTCCTGCTGATGTTCAGGTGTATATCAGTATTTAGTGTCTCTACTTTAAAGAGTCCTCTCCTGCTGATGTTCAGGTGTATATCAGTATGTAGTGTCTCTACTGGGACATGTCTCCATGCTTTAATGTTCAAAAAGCTCTTTATTTTTCTCATACTGCCTGTGCTGCAGCACCTCTTTTCGCCCTCTGTCTGAAACCAAACCCCAGTCTGCTCTGATTGGTTAGCTGGCCAGCTCTGTTGTGATTGGTCAACCAGAGATGTCCCGCCCCTTAGCCTATCACGTACAATGTGATTGAGCACTAGCCAATAGAAGAGCGAGTGGTACATAGTGATGTCATTATGTTCCTGAAGTGAAGGCGCTATTGAGGCACTATTAATGGAATGAATGGAGAGCTATTTTGGAGATAAGTTTTCTTAACTTACTAGCATGCTATTGCTTAGCATTCTAGCTTTATTTGTTTTCCCACCAGCCCCACAAGGTTTACATGTCATTGTGCTTCAAACACTGTTTTTGGTGCCTCAGGAAATGCTGTTTTTAAAGGCTTACCTGCCAGTAAGCATCATATGTGGTCAAGTGCTTAGAGATGATCACGTACAATGTGTTGAAGCACTTAGCCAATAAGAGTGCAAGTGACGTCAATATGTTCCGTAAGTAAACAAAGGAGTCCAATGGAGGTTTTCAGGCGGGGCGGGGGGGGAGTGTGTTGGAGAGAAACTCCTTCTGAAGGGAACATAGGGATTTTAGCCTTTGCAGACCATTAACATGCACTAAAACCTACAGTATATACGACACTACAGGAAAGAGGAAACCACAGAAAGGCAAAAAAGGGCCTCTTTAAATAAATGTTATGCAGTAAAAAGTACAATATTTGAATATGAAATGTAGTGTAGTAGAGGTACATACTCAAATATATAAAGTACAAAAATGTTTAAAAACTACTTACAATACTTGAGTAAATGTACTCCAACTATTTAATTTCCAACTCTGCACATACTGTACAAAATATCACAGTAACCTATGTAATACTTGTTGATATATATCAGTCTGTATTATTTTAAAACACCAATTGTGTTTCTTGCTTCACGATAAAACACCAGTTACAGTAAAGACAATAAAAGACAATTATCAGTGTCATGAGCAGCGTCTCCTAACGAGTGATTACTGAGCCTCTCTGTTCTGTCTTTAACCAGCGCCTCCCCCCCCTCTCATCCCAATCTTCCCATCATGCTCCAGGCTAACTAAACAGATCCTTTGTTTAGGGTCTTATAGGAGCCATAAAAAAGCAGACTTTGTTCTACCCTCCCTCTCTCTCTGTCATCCTCCCCCCTTCCTCTTGTTCCTCCCAACCAGCAGATGGTTAATGATTCATGGCCAGGGAGCACACGTGCTATAGTGAGTGTAGCATTACTCCATGGACATGTAGAGAACAGGGTGACATACTGTGTGTTATTTAGGGCTCCTGCAATATGGCCCTTTGTGTTAGCAGATGATCATTTGTGCCAATATTTAATATGCTAAATAACATGATTATAGGAGGAGACAGTACAGACATGCCAACTGGTAGATATCAACATAACATATTGGATTCTTATTACATTTGCAAAAAAGGGCCTCTTTAAATAAATGTTATGCTGTAAAAAGTAAAATATTTGACTCTGAAATGTACAAATATGTTAAAAAACGACTTACAATACTTGAGTAAATGTATTCAGTTAATTTCCAACACTGCAATATGGTGAATAACATGATTATAGGAGGAGACAGTACAGACATGTCAACTGGTAGATATCACCATGACATTTTTAAATATTGGATTCTTATTAAATCAGCAAAAAAATCCGGAAAATAAATCTGAAGATTGGATAAAGCCAGGTTTACATTTTTGTACATAATATATTTTTACAGATTGGATTCTGGACATCTCTTAGCATAACTCCATAACTGTGTCATTGTATAGAGTGCCACAGTGACGCGTCCTAAAACCCGGAAGTGAGTTAGCATTTTACCACTTCCGGTTCCTTCGACAAAAAAGCAATGAGATCTCTCCATAGGTTTTTGGAAAATATCTGGAAATAAGGTCTGTGGTTGAGACACATTGAAGAGACGGATCACGTTTTGTTCTACGACATTAAATCCATCAGCAGTGACCCCACTGGTGATTTCTGAAGAGTTGACGTGTCTGAAAAACGATGGTTGTTACCAAGTGGCTGAATAGGACTACAGAAGTTGTCGAGGCCGTTGTACGTCATTACGCCGAACACGTAAACACTCCCTCTAAGTTAGTTTGCCCTGTTCTGCTTGAAAGCAAGTACCTGCCTCCTGCAGACTGTTAAAACAAACGCTTCAACTTGTAACATTTAGAATATGTATGTTTGAATATGGATCTCAAGTTGGCGTGACGTTGAAGCAGCGACCCTGCTGTAGTTTGTTAATAGCATAGCTAGTTAGCATTTTGCTTCTGTCGACTAGATTTATGATTAGAAAATTATAAAAGTAGGGTAGGCATGTGGAGATTATCCGGCTGAACAAAACGTGATCCGTCTCTTCGATGTGTCTCAACCATAGACCTTATTTCCAAACTCCTATGGAGAAATTGCATTGCGTTTTTGTCGAAGGAACAGGAAGGAGTTTACTTCCGGGTTTTAGGACGCGTCACTGTGGCACTCTAGTTAAAGGGGCCCTATTATATACTGTATATATATATTTTTTCCTCTCCTGTAGTGTGTTATAGGTTTGTGTGCATGTAAATGGTCGGCTGTTTTTCCTCCAGAGGGAGTTTCTCAAAAAGCATTAAGGGCCTCTTTAAGGAATACAGAAAATATTTGACCAAAGCCACTTTTATTATTATGTAACTCTAAGTGACGTCTGCATGTTAAATGTTCTAAAGCAAGTAGGCTGAAGCTTACAGAGTCAGGATACAGTAGAGTATAATCAGGTTGGCTTTAAATGCATTAGCGTTGGTTCTGGATGCAACAACATGATCTGCTCAATTAGTTCAGCTACAAGATTACAGCCGTCCTCTTTCCATTCCTCTCATTCCTTTTTCCTGACCCTGAAATGGTGCCACGCTCGAGTTTGGAAGCAGATTCTTCAAATGTCTTTCCCGTTGAGCTCACAATGTTTGGCATGAGAGAAATGTGTGTGTGGAGGAGAAAGTAGAGAAAGTGGGATGTGACCTCGTTTCTCGGCTTTACGTTGTTCCTTAATGCGCCAGAGAGCACGGAAAGCCTCAGCTTTACGGTACACTGTTTTTAGATTAAGTCGGCAGAGTGAAGTGTGTGTGTGTGTGTGTAAATCCATCATACAGTTGTAAAGTGGCTGTGGACAAGAGTTTAATCACTTCCACTCATTGTCTGTACCCCGTCTGCAGGAAGGGGTGGATGGAGAAAGATTGCTTTTCCTTTCAACAAACTGTCACCTTGTGGGTTTCTGTTGAGCAGAAGTGCTTTCAGGTGGCTAATGGGCAGCTGCTAGTGTCTTCTTATTCTTCTTTTTGTGTGTAGGTGTTGTTGGTAGATGGAGTGAGATGTGTAACAGGAGGAGAGGTGCATCCCAAGGGTGTTAAGTTAAGAAAGAGGACAAGAACTGGGGGAGGTGGAGCGTAAAAACCAGATGCAAGCAGAGATATGTGGAAGAGATGGAGCGTTATCTGATTAAGATTTAAAGATGACAAAGAAAAAGATGTGCAGGTTCAGACGATGATTTACGGCTTTGACTTTGAGAAACACTTCTTTGATATCGACCGTCTGTCCAAACAACGAAAGTCAGGTGTAAATCAGTATGTAGTGTCTCTACTTTAAAGAGTCCTCTCCTGCTGATGTTCAGGTGTATATCAGTATGTAGTGTCTCTACTTTAAAGAGTCCTCTCCTGCTGATGTTCAGGTGTATATCAGTATGTAGTGTCTCTACTTTAAAGAGTCCTCTCCTGCTGATGTTCAGGTGTATATCAGTATGTAGTGTCTCTACTTTAAAGAGTCCTCTCCTGCTGATGTTCAGGTGTATATCAGTATGTAGTGTCTCTACTTTAAAGAGTTCTCTCCTTCGAGCCTGAGTCTTCATCATGTCTTCATCATGAGCCTGGGTCTTCATCATGTGTCTTCATCATGTCTTCATCATGTTGTTCAGGTGTATATCAGTATGTAGTGTCTCTACTTTAAAGAGTCCTCTCCTGCTGATGTTCAGGTGTGTATCAGTATGTAGTGTCTCTACTTTAAAGAGTCCTCTTTATTTTTCTCATACTGCCTGTGCTGCAGCACCTCTTTTCACCCTCTGTCTGAAACCAGAGTCTTTGCTGTGATTGATCAACAGCTTAGAGATGTCCCGCCCCTTTGCCTATCACGTACAATGTGTTGGAGCGCTAGCCAATAGGAGCGTGAGTGTTCCATAGTGATGTCATTATGTCGCTGAAGTAAACAAAGGAGTCCAATCAGAACATTTACATGCACACAAATCCATAGAACATAAATGAAAACCCAGAAAAGCACAACAGGGCGTCTTTGAATGTTTCTTCTCAGGAGTTAGATGGGGAAGTAGGAAGACAAAGGCCTTGCTTAGTATTATAAGGTTAAAAAAAGTACTCCCCACCCTCTCTAATCTAACCTAAACACATTTTGGCACTACTTTAGCTCGGGTGTGGCTCCATGTCAGACTGAGTAAACCACAGAGGAGTTCTCATTGTAATGTGAGCCGGAGCTGCTCCCTGCATACAGTAAGCATCCACTCCTAAAAATCATCAGGCTGCGAAAAATAAATGTGTCATGCTGCAGGAATGACTGCTGCTCATTACTCATGTGCAGTTATGGAACAAAACACTCTAGTATTAAACACTGTTTTGACACTTGTACTCGAGTATTTTCATTTTAAGCTACTTCTGATCCACTCAATTTTGAGGCATATATCATACTTTGTACTCCACTTAATTGATTGTAGTTACTGTGGTTACTTTGTAAATAGAAAAACACATGATTCTTATATGATATGATTCTTTATTGTACTTATAATCTACCCGGTATTTTTAAAAGTAACTACAATTGGCTGAACAATGAAAAACTACAGCAATACAATTATAAATTGACAAGTATTTGTTGTTGATAAGTAGAGGATAATGATATTCTATAATACTGTGAAAAGAGCCTTTCTACATACTGATAACATTTAATTTTATACTTGTTTTTCTTTTTCCACTAGTACATTATATTCTTGTAATTTAAAGCCAATTTCTTCTTGGACACATTGTATTTATTGAATGTGTGAATGCTGACTTGCAGTCCAGTCCATTTACCATTCCTGCACTATTTCATTTGTGCATGTTATTATGTCTTCTGGCTAGGGCTGCTCGATTATGAAAAAAAAATTCATAATCTCGATTATTTGGGTCAATAATTGATATCACGATTATTAAAAACGATTATCCATTTACTTTGAAAACATCCATTTATTGAAAGAAAAATGTGAACAGTATGTTTTTAACAGTTGATTACCCTGAACTTTAAGTATAATTCAACTGAAAAACTATTAAATAAATAAATACAAATAATCATTTTATTTCGATTATGTTGTTTTCATAATCGTTGCGAGCCAAAATCGTAATTGCGATTAATTGAGCAGCCCTACTTCTGGCACTATTTCATTCCTTTGCCCCATTTCCTTCTGGCACAATTTTCCATCCAACAGCTATTCTGTATCTCTATGAATCTCTCTGCATCTGGAACTTTGGGAAAAGACATTGGAGAGTTTTTGACCCTCTTGTTGACCCGAGAGAAACGAACTGACGACTCGTGTCCTGCAGGTTTGTCTCGCAACGTGTTAACCTCTGGACTTCTAACTTGCTGTGACGGCTTTATGAAAATCATTGAACAGAAGGAGACGCGCCACACTGTTAATCATGTCTTCAGGAATGTTCTTGCAACACTTTAGTAATAATCTACAGTTGTTCATTTATGCAAAAACACTGAGTCCTTGTAGTGAATGATGGGATATGGTGTGTTACTCATCAAGACATTCCATACTAACACGCTTAATGTCATAACAGTTAATATACACTTTTACCTGCAGGACAGAGGTCGACACATGCTTCATCTGTTTAAATGCGGCTCCTGATGACCTCTAATTATTTCTCAAATAATGTCTTTATGATGTCTTATTTTATACTCAAGGAGTCTCGCAGATGGATGGCTGTTGTTTTTATGTTCTTTTGCGCTCCTAATACAAAGCAAATTCAATATATTAAAGGTTTACACATTTTATTTGTGTGTTCTGAGTGTGCCTCTTAGCAGCTGTTTTCTCTTCCTCGTCAGAGAATGACTCAAAGGAAAATCAATCTGGACTGTGACCGGATAGGTTTCATGCTTGATTAAATAACAGAACTAAAAAATAAAACAAAGAGACACAGCTTGTGAAACATAAAACCAAATGCACCTTATTCCCAACTGTGGCTCCCAGCAGAAGATTTGGGACTTTCTTCTGACAGATGAGATCAGCAGCTGCAGATGAACAGGTACGGACACAGATTTCCTGACTGGGGATACTTGTCAGAGTTCAACCGGTCAGAAACGTTTGGCCCTTTTCCACTGAGGCGGTTCCTGGGCCAGTTTGAAGCTGCTGCAGGTTGCGAACTAGAGGCTAACAGATCAACAACAGTTCATTGCGACAGTATAAAGTTTCAGAAGCAATAAAGCTACGTTTGCTAAGTGGCTAGAGCACATGGGACGTATTAGATATTATTTAACATACTCTGAAGACAACCAGTATGCTATTATTGTGGTTAAAACAAGAAAGCTAGCTACTCAATCAAACCATTTATGTTGAATTAACTATATGCCATATGTCTGCTTGCTTCTTCAATTGGGAAATATGCAACAGGGGACGCACGGGTTGAATCATGGTAGCATACTATAGCTGAGTCACTCTGGAGAACAGGATCAAGTTGGAGGAGGCACAGTGCCGTTGATGTTGTTGTTGTTGTTGTTGTTGTTAGTGACATTCACGGTACCTAAACCGTGATGCTATGAACGTCATATTCTACGTCTCTTTTGATTGCATCTGGACTTTTTGGGTCGGCAAGGATTTGACAGAGAGTTTCATCATGTCTTCGTCATGAGCCTGAGTCTTCATCATGTCTTCACCATGAGCCTGGGTCTTCATCATGTCTTCGTTATGAGCCTGGGTCTTCATCATGTCTTCGTCATGAGCCTGAGTCTTCATCATGTCTTCAACATGAGCCTGAGTCTTCATCATGTCTTCACCAGGAGCCTGAGTCTTCATCATGTCTTCATCATGTCTTCGTCATGAGCCTGAGTCTTCATCATGTCTTCATCATGAGCCTGGGTCTTCATCATGTCTTCATCATGTCTTCATCATGTCTTCATCATGTCTTCGTCATGAGCCTGAGTCTTCATCATGTCTTCATCATGAGCCTGGGTCTTCATCATGTCTTCATCATGTCTTCATGAGCCTGGTCTTTCATGAGCCTGGTCTTCATCATTCATCATGTCTTCATCATGTCTTCATCATGTCTTCACATGCTAGTCTTCATCATGTCTTCGTCATGAGCCTGAGTCTTCATCATGTCTTCATCATGAGCCTGGGTCTTCATCATGTCTTCATCATGTCTTCGTCATGAGCCTGAGTCTTCATCATGTCTTCATCATGAGCCTGGGTCTTCATCATGTCTTCATCATGTCTTCATCATGTCTTCATCATGTCTTCGTCATGAGCCTGAGTCTTCATCATGTCTTCAACATGAGCCTGAGTCTTCATCATGTCTTCACCAGGAGCCTGAGTCTTCATCATGTCTTCATCATGTCTTCGTCATGAGCCTGGGTCTTCATCATGTCTTCATCATGTCTTCGTCATGAGCCTGAGTCTTCATCATATGAGCCTGAGTCTTCATCATGTCTTCAACATGAGCCTGAGTCTTCATCATGTCTTCACCAGGAGCCTGAGTCTTCATCATGTCTTCATCATGTCTTCGTCATGAGCCTGAGTCTTCATCATGTCTTCATCATGAGCCTGGGTCTTCATCATGTCTTCATCATGTCTTCGTCATGAGCCTGGGTCTTCATCATGTCTTCATCATGAGCCTGGGTCTTCATCATGTCTTCATCATGTCTTCATCGTGTCTTCACCATGAGCCTGGGTCTTCATCATGTCTTCATCGTGTCTTCACCATGAGCCTGGGTCTTCATCATGTCTTCATCATGTCTTCGTCATGAGCCTGGGTCTTCATCATGTCTTCACCATGAGCCTGAGTCTTCATCATGTCTTCGTCATGAGCCTGAGTCTTCATCATGTCTTCAACATGAGCCTGAGTCTTCATCATGTCTTCACCAGGAGCCTGGGTCTTCATCATGTCTTCATCATGTCTTCGTCATGAGCCTGGGTCTTCATCATGTCTTCATCATGTCTTCATCATGAGCCTGGGTCTTCATCATGTCTTCACCATGAGCCTGGGTCTTCATCATGAAAGTATTTTGACTTGATGGATGGATTGAAATGCAATCTAATTGTTCAATAATGAATTAGAACAAACTGCTTGCCAAACCAGCCCCAGCACAGAACTAGAGCAGAAGTGATTTCAGTGAAAAGGGGTCTGAGAGGTTGACTGTATCTGCGGACCACCTGCTGCCTCTCTGACCTGACGTCTGCCAGCGACAGATGACGAGGAAGAAGGCTTCAGGCTCTCAGAAACACTGAAGAAGAAAGAGGAGACTGTCTGAGGCGGCTGGTCCTGACAGGCTTTCATTCAGCAGCATCTGCTCCACACTGCTCCCTGTGTCCGGACACACTCAATAGGCCGATAGATCGGAGAGACACTCACAGGAAAACAAGCCCTTTCTTTATGTTTTAGTCAATTAAACTTCAAACGACAACAACTGCATGTGAGTACATTCACTTTGGAGAGTTTGACACGATAACAGGACTGTGCTCAGAGAATAAATGGCGTGTCATGATACTCGGGAATGGGAGGTTATTAAGAGGCAGCTTTTGATCAAAAAGGCATTCTTTAGAGTCCCTGAATGGAGAGGAATAATGTGGAGGAAGTAAAGGCTTTGCCAAAGAGTCCAGAGAGACAGTTTAGAAAAGACTATTTTCTGTATCTATTTCAAGTGGGTTTGCCTACTGCCCTGTAGACTGGCTGCAGGAGGGTCTATACACTTTAATGGATGAGCGAACTCAAGCACAGATTATGGCCACTTATTTTGCCCAGTGGTCACCAAAGTAAATATTGGATCCATTTTTCACGGGCCACATATTGTCCAAACATTATGACAGTGAATTGGCACTTTTCAAACGGACAAATCAGACGAAGTTGTCAGTTTCAGAAAAACAAACTTTGAAAGATCTGCCATCACAGATTGTAAACAAAGCTAAAGATGTGTCAAAATGGGCCATTTTAGGTTCATATATTTTTCTCATACTGGCTGTGATGAATGTATGATTTCTTCTCCTTTATGTTTTTTTTTTTTTTTTTGTATTTGTATTTATTTATAGAAGGACCATGCATACAAAACATTAATCTCAGCAAAGAGAACAGATGCAATATGCCAGATTATAGCTACATGTAATAGCTAATTTCCATCTGTGGTCCTCAGGCAGGTTCATAACAATCAATAAACAAATAATAACATTGCATGATCTCTATCAGTCAAACAATTTTAAAACCTGATTTTAGTACAGCTCAATAAATTAATACATACTTGAAATACACTTACATGATCTCGGTCACTCAAATAATTATAAAGCCTGATTTAAATACAGGTTACGAACATAATACTTAGTACACTTCAAATACACTTAAATAAAATATCTAAGATATAGTATGACAATACAGTTCAAATTTAAAAAACTCAGATTACAGTGGAATAGTGTTTCTCTGCAGGATGCTCAGGCGAGAGACTCTGCCTTCCCAACAACATCTCNTCCCCCCTGCAGGTGCGCAACGCGGGCTTGCGTAACACACCTCGCATCGTGTGCACGAGCGCACAGTTTTCGAAGCTTGCCTTCGCAGTCGGTTAGTTTAGGGCAATACTTTTCGACGGTCCATGTTGACGATCGGTTAGTTTTGCGCCAATAACGACGCTCATCACTTTGGTGGGCCCACGACATACTCGTCAGAGACAAAGAGATGGCCCTAATGTCTTGGCACTCCTCGGTCCGTACCTCCTCCCCGTCTCTGTCACCCACTTTACCATCCACCGCGCGCAGTAAGCGGACAAACCCTCAAATACGTCTCAGGACGTGCCCAGACTAAAAGTTCTGGGCGAGGGCAGGCGCGGTGGGCGCTGCACGTTATGCTTGGTGCGGACAGGCGATGGGCGTGTATAACGGTTAATCAAGCGTTCGGGCTGGGCTGGCGCCCGCGCGTGTTCTTCCAGGCCGTTGGGCTGCACGGCTTGGGCTGCACGTGATATAGTACTCGTCCTTTTGCCACTGGGCAGAAGCGTTGAAGCTTCAACGCACGCCACTGTGTGGACGGGCCGTAAGAGATCAACTGTGCAGAGTTCTTCTTTGCTTTAATGGCGAATCGCCTCCACTTGCAGCATATATCGCCACCTACTGTTGATTTATTTAATGTCCATGTTAAGTCCTTGTCCTCAAACTGTTTCAATAAGGATAAATCTATTACAGGTTGAGGTAGCAAGCAACCATGGTGGAACAGCTGATAACAACAGTGTGCAGAGTTTAAAGTGATCAAGTCATATTACAGTATAAAGGAAATGCAGTTCAAATCACCGACTGTGTGAACGTGAACATTAATAGAATATCACCTCCCATCTTCAGAGCAATCTGACTATTAGAACAATAGCGTTAAGAAAGCTTACTTAAATATCTGCCCCAACATAAGTAACCGGATCAGAGTAACATTAAGTACAGTCCGCGGCATATCACATCATAATGTATCATATATCTCCTTATCTGAGTCAGCTGAGCCGTATCTGGCCGTGCAACACTCACAGTGTCACATACTGTATGCAGAAGGATTATTTGAAGCAACACATTAAGTTGAGGAAACACTCGAGTCAAATGTAATGAAAGTCAGATGGTGTCTTAGACGGGGCAGTGATATCATAAACCTGTTAATGTACGCATTCAAACACTTGTTCTGTTACCAGCTGTATTCACCTTGCAGGTGCAGCTATGTGGCTTTGATCCTGGATCAAGTGTTTAAGTCATGGATGTTTAAAGTTTAACTTTCTAAACAAGCCTTCAAAGTTATGGATAGAAAGCCATTAAAACACCATCATTGCAATATACTGTCCAAATACAAACTTTTCAGTTTTGATAGTCTTGTTCTACTTTCCCGAGTTCGATTGGTATTCAGAATCATTCACAATTCTACAGCACCACCGTTGAGGGGCTTTTTTCAGCTTCGCCGTTAGCAGAGTTGCAGAAACTCCAGATCTGCATCAAATGCAGATCTGACCATCCCTCTGAGGCGCCTTTGGACGATCAGCCTTTTCGTTTACGGCCATCAAGCACTGGAATTAACTTTAACTCGTTTTCTGATGGTGCAAAAAGAATGACATTAAGCAACCAGTCATGCCAACATTAATTACACTGTAATCTGAGTTTTTTTCATTTGAACTGTATTGTCATACTATAGGATATTTTATTTAAGTGCATTTGAAGTGTACAAAGTATTATGTTCGTAACCTGTATTTAAATCAGGCGTTATAATTATTTGAGTGACCGAGATCATGTAAGTGTATTTCAAGTATGTATTAATGTATTGAGCTGTACTTAAATCAGGTTTGAAATGGTTTGACTGATAGAAATCATGTAATGTTATTAAGTGTTGATTGTTATGAACCTGCCTGACGACCACAGATGGAAATGAGCTATTAGCTATAATCTGGCATAGTGCATCTCTTCTCTTTGCTGAGATTAATGTTTTTGTATGCATGGTCCTTCTATAAATACATACCAAAAAAAAGAAAAGCATACATGTCAAACTCAAGGCCCGGGGGCCAAAATCCGGCCCGTGATGGATTTAATTTTGGCCCGCAAGATTCTGGCCCGCCGGTATATTGCACGCACCCCTTCACTGAATCAGAGCCTGAGCCCAAACGTTGATGAGCCTTACCCGAGATGAGATGCCAAGTATCCGGCTTAGTCTGCATCACAGCAGCTGAGTTCACATGGATGTTTCCTTTTCTTGTTCTTGAGACAACAGGAGAGCATGTTTGTTTGTTTCTTTGAGGGAAATCGTTTTGTTGAACCTGTTGTTAGCCTGTGGAAAAATGTAATCATAAGAAATGACTCCAGAGAAGCTGCAGATAGAGCCATGAGAGATGACTCTGCAGATAGAGCCATGAGAGATGACTCCAGAGAAGCTGCAGATAGAGCCATGAGAGATGACTCCAGAGAAGCTGCAGATAGAGCCATGAGAGATGACTCCAGAGAAGCTGCAGATAGAGCCATGAGAGATGACTCCATAGAAGCTGCAGATAGAGCCATGAGAAATGAATCAACTGATTATTTAATGCTGTTTTTATAGACAATAATTGAAGCTTTGTTAGTTCCAGGTTTAATTTGTGCAATAAATTCATTTCAATACGTTTTGCAGTAAACGTTGAACCAGCCCTCGACTGGTACCCATTGGCCCACTGTGTGTTTGAGTTTGACCCCCCTGCTCTAAAGGGTGGTTTAACGGTTAAAAACTGTTCCTCACTGTCACTTTAGAGGAGGCGCCGTGGGAGAGACGGCATTCATCCTACTTTGGAAGGTGCAAATCTCATTTCGGCAAACATTTCAGGGCTTTGTGGACTTAATCCATGACAAACTGGAGTTGAGACCAGGAGGGAGTCTTACACGCTTCTCTGCGCTCTCTCCTAGGCAGTCATCCATAGGAATCCCGAACCCAATAAAATACCCAATATTAACGGTGTGTGTGTCTGCCCAAGGACAATTTAAGGTAAAACCTAATAGAGGTGTCATACATAATAACCTAATCAAAGTAAATGTAACAACTACTACAGTGCAACAAAACAGGAAGATTAAATGTGGTCTCTTAAACATAAGATCTCTAGCATCTAAANTATAATTATTTGAGTGACCGAGATCATGTAAGTGTATTTCAAGTATGTATTAATTTATTGAGCTGTACTAAAATCAGGTTTTAAAATTGTTTGACTGATAGAGATATCAGTCAAACAATTTTAAAACCTGATTTTAGTACAGCTCAATAAATTAATACATACTTGAAATACACTTACATGATCTCGGTCACTCAAATAATTATAAAGCCTGATTTAAATACAGGTTACGAACATAATACTTAGTACACTTCAAATACACTTAAATAAAATATCTAAGATATAGTATGACAATACAGTTCAAATTTAAAAAACTCAGATTACAGTGGAATAGTGTTTCTCTGCAGGATGCTCAGGCGAGAGACTCTGCCTTCCCAACAACATCTCTCAGCATTTTTTAAGGCTTTATTATTGCTTAAGCTTTTCTAATTCCAACCCTGACCCATGGTCACCCAAGTCAATATTGAACCCATTTCTTGTAAACAACATCTCCCGAACATTATGATAGGATAAATAAGGAGAGAAAATAAATGTTGCTCAAGTGAAATGTGTCTTTTTTTGTTCTGTCCCGGCAACATGCTCTAGCAAGATCTCTTTACCCACCTCTAAGTGTGGACATCTTTATCCCTCGATGACATTGGACAATGTTTATTCAAGTCTATTCTAGGATGTACTCTCTGTATTCATTCCTCCTGTTCACACTGGTCATTAAGAGATACCAACATGTTTCCAACGTAATTGATGGAGGAAGAAGTCCAACTAAGTGTCCTTGAGACTTTAGCAGTTTCGGATAGAAAATCAAGTAGATATCTTCTGGAGTTACAGCCTTTCTAGTACAGATTCCCCTCAGTTTCAAAGTTAAAGCAGGACAGAAAAAGCTTAAATATTGTGCACACTTAAATTCTCTGATCTCTTCTCCTGATACATTTTGTTCCTGGTCACACACAGGATGCTCTGGCAGCAGCTGCTGTGCAGGCGGCTGAGTCTGCCTACCCAACAACATTTCTCTTTTCTAAGAGCTGTGTTATTGCTGAAGCCGTTATAATCCATTGTACGGTGTCTCGGGCGATTGCTGTGTTTGCTGCCAGATGTGTCGGGTGTAATAAGGCCATGGACCTCGAGCAGGATGAAGAATGTTCTAACAAGTAAGCAAGACTCCCTGAACATCGATTATGTTTAGGACAGACCTTTTATTGCAGGAGGAGCAGAAAACTGGCTGGCCCCAGTTCCTGGAAATCAATGAGTGTGGACCAATGACCAAAACCCCAAGTACCCCCCTCCTATAACTGTTCACCCCCCAAGTATTAGTAACAGATGCACACGTTTTACCCTTTCATCTTCACACACAGAACATATATTTAACAAGAGGGATAGAAAGAATCAATGGGCAGTTTTTAGTCTGTTTTCCCCTAAAACGTTCCATAAACTATATATTTCTGTGATTAAATGTCTGTACCTGCAGCCCTCTGTCGGAATATTCTGTCTTTACTTTATAATTGTTCTGTTTTTCTGTATTTCTTTGTGCCTCAACCTTGGAGAAAACCTTAGGTGAAGGCTTTTGTGTTGGTGTGTTGTAGTTTTAGCCGTGCTAGGGATGTTTTAAGGCAATGTCCGTACACAACTGTGATCTAGAGACTGTATTTGTAACAAAGTAAATAAAACCTTTTTTTGCCATTATTGATTCAAAATGTCTATTTGTCCAATACTTTGGTTAAGACCTGCAAAACTCATGTCCTTTGTGTGGTGATTAGCAAACATCAATATGCTAACACTGTAAACTAAGATTAGGACAATAGAGTCTTTAAGTCCTCTCTGGTAAACACACAGTTTGTAGGGTTTAGATGTGAAAGGCTTTTATTGTGAAAGGTAACAACAGAGGAGAAGATTTGTTACGCAGTGCCTTTGTTGAAAAATGAGTTATAATTAAAACATTTCTGTACATTTCTACAACATTGTTTGTTATGTAAATGTATTGTAACATCATGCACTTTACTACTCTTTGCACATATTGGTTGGATTGAACTGCATTTTGTTATACTGCAACGACAATACAATTGAATCTAATCTAATCTATCTATCTATCTATCCATCTATCCATCAATCTATCTATCTATCCATCTATCCATCCATCTATATATCCATCCATCCATCCATCCATCTATCCATCCACCCATCCATCTATCTATCCATCCATCCATCCATCTATCTATCCATCCATCCATCTATCTATCCATCCATCCATCCATCCATCTATCTATCTATCCATCCATCCATCTATCCATCCATCTATCTATCTATCTATCCATCTATCCATCCATCTATATATCCATCCATCCATCCATCCATCTATCCATCCACCCATCCATCTATCTATCCATCCATCCATCCATCTATCCATCCGTCTATCCATCCATCTATCCATCCATCTATATATCCATCCATCCACCCATCCATCTATCTATCCATCCATCCATCCATCCATCTATCCATCCATCCATCTATCTATCCATCCATCCATCCATCCATCTATCTATCTATCCATCCATCCATCTATCCATCCATCTATCTATCCATCCATCTAATAAAGTATGCCATCTTGTTTAGAAATAAGACAGAACCCATAACCCCTTGGCTTCACTACTACAGTGAACGTTGTGAGGTCTATTCTGAATAACGTGATTGTTTGACACCTTCATCCGGCTGCTAACTCAGAAAACGTGGCTTTATTACAGAAAGAAATTACTTTTTGCTGCTTACTTTTTAATGTCTTTGTTTGAAGTATTCATCATTAAAAAAAAAAAATTGACGCGTGAAGAATCACACGGTAAAACATCCCTGGTGTTAGAAACACTTTGGTCTCAAGAAGACAGTATTACAGTATGTTATACCCTCCTTTGAAGTTTTAAGTCACATTTATATTTTCTACATTCACACATTCATTTTCATTCTAGGCGCTTTCCCCTCTATTGATCCAATGGAGACCTGCAGTGTGTGAAGAATCATTATGCATCAATACAAAAAAGAGATAACCTCCCAATCACCGTCAGCACTGAGAGATATTCTACAAAATTGCTTTCTTTCATAAAGCCGCCTCCACCTTTGTTATTTCCACCTCCTTCCCCATCCCTCAGTCTCCTTTTGTCCTTTATGCCTCCACCTCTCCCCCTCTTTCTCCCCTCTCTTTCTTCCAGCCCAGGCTATATTTTGACATGTGACCATGGTGAAGGTGACCATGCTCAAGGACGGTGCGTGGGAGGACTGTTCGCATCAGTAAATGTGGGGAAAACGACATGAATTTAGACAAAGAAAATACCAAACATGGTGGCAGAATAATATATATGATATATTTTATAATGATTGATCATGAAAGTGTTCTCAAAGCTGGTAAAGGTGCAGCTAGTTTGAATAACTTTGTATACTGCAGGGTAGCTTGTGAATTTACTCCAGGTGGAACTAAAGTCTGATTTAACACTTGATTATATTTCACATCATTCATCCACATCTGTAAAGTAACTAAAGGTATTAAATACATGTAGTGGAGGAAAAGTGCACCATTTACCTCTGAACTGTAGTGGAGCAGAAGTACACAGTTGCAACACAATTGAAATACTCAACTAAAGTACCTTAAAATTGCACTAAAGTACATATAGAACTTGAGGAAATGCACTACGTTACTTTACACCGCTGCTTATTTGTATATATTGTATATAAAGGAACTCTGATTCTGATATATTCAAGAGATACTCTAGATATACTGTTAGGGCTGCTCGATCATAATCATAATCTCCATTATATGGGTCAATAATTGATATCACGATTATTAAAAACGATTATCTATTTACTTTGAAAACATCCATTTATTGAAAAAAAAATGTTGAACAGTATGTTTTTAACAGATGATTACCCTGAACTTTAAGTATAATTCAACGGAAAAACGATATTTTAACTTAAATAAAAAACTAAGAGACTGCCAAGGCGACACA
>NW_011340072.1:136395-139598 GCF_000735185.1 Notothenia coriiceps | reverse complement strand
CATATCATGGATTATCAAGGATTATTTCTGAAACAGTATGGAGCTCAAAGGCTTTCTCTCTTGCCGGTTATACCACAAGGTGAGTTCCTTTTTATTTCCTGCTTCTTCACACACATGCTCTCCAGTACAGGTTAGCTCTGAGTGTTAGCGATGCTAATGTAAACACCGAACATATTACGTCCAAAACAGTCGGGCATTGTTTCTGATAGCAACGTTTCTGATAGGGGCGTGGGTCCACATTTCAGATATTACGTCATATCGGACGCAAATCTGGATCAGCTCCGTTGTTCCCCGTTTTTAGAGATTTGGGTACGGAGGAAAAGAGAGAGGGTTTTATTTTCTGACGCTGCGTGAGTTCCCAGACACAACGGGGACACACATTGAAAATCTGATGCATAAAAGACATCGAAAAGTGCATTTTGCATGATAGTTCCCCTTTAAAACTCCCTTAATGTCTTATAAATAAAAATGAAATTAGTCAGCATGTAGCACTTCCTGTCCCCAATATATTTTTGGTTGTTATCCTGAAATAAGGTCTGTGGTTAACACAAGCTGAAGAGATTTTAAAGTTTTGTTGAATTCATTGATAATATTAGATTGAATAAGATGTATCCAATTGTCCATTTGAGTAGAACTTTGTCTTCGGCTTCTAGCACAGCAAAGGTACCAAAAATAACCAGAACAAAACACACCATTAAAACAAAGGAATATATAATGCTAAGACTATTAAACACCTGCACTTTTGAAACAACATCCATAACACTCATCTGGCTGCAACTTAAAAATTATTTATCTAATATATCATATTCCAATCACTTGTATATAGACTCTTATTGCACTATTTCACAATTGTACTATTTTTCTTTTTGTATTTACTTGCATTGTTTTTTCTGTTTTATTGTGTTGCACTGTTGGAGGAGCCTCTGACCTAAGATTTTCATTGTCATAACTACTGTAGCTATGTACGTATGACTAATAAAAGCCTTGAACCTTGAACCTTGCTGCTAATGGGCATGTATTAGCAATCTATAGTGAGTTAACAGTTTAGGGAAATGGTGAATTATAAGTGTGTAGCTTTTAGGGCTGCTCGATTATGGCGAAAATCTTAATTTTGATTATTTGGGTCAATAATTGATATCACAATTATTAAAAACGATTTACTTTGAAAACACCAATTTATTGAAAAAAGACATTTGTAGTATGTTTTTAACAGTTGATTACCCTGAACTTTAAGTGTAATTCAATTGAAAAACCAATAAAAAAAATATATAATCTTTTTTTTTTTTTTTTATTAATAATAATAATCGTTTTATTTCGATTATGTTGTTTTCATAATCGTTGCAAGCCAAAATCGTAATTGCGATTAAAATACGATGAATTGAGCAGCCTTAGTAGCTTTTGTAGGTTTGACGTATTTCAACATTAGTGGATTTTCCCATCAATCCCTAAATGAATACAGCAAAAACATGTAAAACCAATCCATATCCTCATGAATATCAACAGCCTTCAGCGACTTTCTTCTGTCTCCACGAACATGATAGGAACAGATAGCACTGCTTCTGATTTCGCTCTTCATTCCTCTTCCCATTTGTCTGCTTTGTTAATTCCAACCACCCCAGGCATTCATTGTTTCACCAACTATTTCCTTCTTCTTTTATGGCCTCTGGACACATGAAGCAGGCTCCATTCGGCATGCATTCATGAATAGAAATAAAGAGAAAACGGGAGACAGAAAAATGACTGGAGGCCATGTTTCTAATCTAATCCTCTGTTTGTTTTACAGGATCTCTACTTTTAAAGGGCTTGACATTAAATTCAATAGGAAGATCTCATTGGCTTTCAGTCCCTGTTCTGTATCTCCGTCTCTGTACGCTCTGTAACGTTCAATACGGTTGGGTTTTTTGGAGGTCGTAGTGACGAAGGCCTGATTTGAAAGGGCAGCCGTGATCTGATCCTTAATGCCAAAGAAAAATAAATAAGATAAGATATACTTTTATTGATCAAAATTTGGGAAATTATTTATTCACAAATGTATTAATACATATGTACATATCAACAGGGAAAGAGGTACAGTATAAAGGGCTGCTCAATTAATCGTATTTTAATCGCAATTACGATTTTGGTCTGCAACGATTATGAAAACAACATGATCGAAATAAAACGATTATTATTTTTTTATTATTTAAGTTTTTTTTATTTAAGTTTAAAATGTCGTTTTTCCGTTGAATTATACTTAAAGTTCAGGGTAATCATCTGTTAAAAACATACTGTTCAACATTTTTTTTTCAATAAATGGNGCGTGACTTCGCCACTCTATGTGGGAGTTCCACTCGATTCCATTGGCTCTTCTGGCTCTCCCCGCTGGATTTTGACATGTGACATCTCTTTCTAACCGTCAGAGCCAATGGAATCGAGTGGAACTCCCACATAGAGTGGCGAAGTCACGCCCACTTACTTCCGCATCATGGGACCTTATTCCGAAAAAATAATACATTGAAGTCAATGGAGAGAGAAAACTTATCTTTTGATCCCGTTTGAATTGTGCCATGAATTACACATATGTTGTTTGTCAATCTTAAAAAATCATTTCGGTGTCCAAAAATTCAAAGTTTGTCTTAAAACTGTTGAAATATAAGACTATGAAAAATACGCAACTAGAAAGACTACAAATCCCAGAGTCGCGTAAGTGCTGTCATAACTGATGTATTCCCTCCAGATAGCTAAAAATACATTTACTTACTGTACTTACTTGCTTTAACAAGATGCCTGTGTGCTTTGTACCAGGTTGTTATCATATCAGTAATAGTACGTCTTGTCGTTCTCGAAGAGCAACTAAAACAAAACACGAGAGTGTACCTTGTTAGCTAATGTTAGCTAGCTGACATTAACGTTACACATTACACTCGTGTTACTCACCGAAACCTTGTAAAGCCGGTCCCGCATGCTGGCTCTTACGGAACCGACTAACTACCCTTTTTCGTATGTAGGCCTACAGCTCTCAACATGCCCAGACTTGTAGTGATTTTCACCTCCTTTAATACTTTTCGCCTCATTCTGAAAGAAAGAGGTGAAATGTACCAACGTGACGGCCATCTTGGTGTTGGTGACGTGTGCAAGACCAGAGTTTTAGTTCATTGAGCGCTTCACACAAAGAAATGTGTAACTTCACAGTTTTACGACACATTTGTAATTTTTTTGTACTT
>NW_011340072.1:134778-136355 GCF_000735185.1 Notothenia coriiceps | reverse complement strand
AAATGTGGACCCACGGCCCTATCAGAAACGTTGCTATCAGAAACAATGCCCGACTGTTTTGGACGTAATATGGTCGGTGTTTACATTAGCATCGCTAACACTCAGAGCTAACCTGTACTGGAGAGCATGTGTGTGAAGAAGCAGGAAATAAAAAGGAACTCACCTTGTGGTATAACCGGCAAGAGAGAAAGCCTTTGAGCTCCATACTGTTTCAGAAATAATCCTTGATAATCCATGATATGGCGTTTCATCACGGCAGTATTTAGTTTAGACAGTAGCTGCCGGGTCCCGCATGAGCTCAGACCCCTCCTTTTTATTTTTTTATCAATTTTAATTCTTTTAAAGCTTTATACACAAATCAGCACTTTTGAAACAGGAAGTGAAATAGAGGATATGAGGCATGGCTAGAATGAGTGATCTGTTTGGTATTTTGAGCAAAACACTTCATAGACATGTTTTTTATATATTTTTATACATCTGAGACCTATGCTATTGCCTAAAAATAGCATGAAAGGTGACCTTTAAGTATTGCGTCATGCCATATATGAGAGCCTATTAGAATGATTTATAATAATTAAAGATAATTTGAAGCATTAGGAGGCATGATTGAATAACTGCAGGGAAAGTGTATTTAGGAAGCAACAGGGATAAATGGCAGGTTTTTTCAGACCCTTGGGTTTAGAAACATTGGGCACTTCCTGTTCAAAGCTATAAGAGATATGGTCGAAAGCTCAAAAAAAGTCTGGTGAGAGGTGGACCTTGAGTTTTCATTTATCGTCTAACCAAAATAATCACGTTAGCCTTTATAAGATCCTTTTTTCATTCACCTCAGTGTTTTAAACGCTTTTTCAATGTTTGACTCAAAGAAGTGTAGCAAAGAATCATGGAGAGTGAAGCCAAACCAGGGAAGTATTCATCTTGAGCTGGAACATGAAAACATGGGTAAGTAGCGCAGCCAATTTGAAGTTCTTTATTTGTACCCTTAGGTAGATTTGATTGGCTGAAGATGAGGCAGAGGTCTTGACACAGATTACCACAAACAACAAAGACAGTAGGAAAACAAGACGATAAAATACTCAAGGCTCCAATAATCACTGTAACCCCCTATAACACAATCAATAATTATAAATAAATAGGTAGAAGTCTTGCTTCCATAGCATCTGAGTGATGGATGCTGTAATCTCCATCTTTGGACTACAAACTAAAAAGCAACTATAAAAGACCAGGGAAAATGTGGAAAGTGGGGATGGTCTTTTAAAAATTGAGCATGGAAAGTTGTTCAACTATAATACAAACAACCTATTTGTTTGTAATCACAACATGTTCAATTTAATATATGTTTTGACGATGAGGATGATGATGCAAAATGATCAATCCTTGCCATAAAGCATATCATATCTCAATCGCTATATCAGTAAAAAGACATTCCAAATCAGCCCTAACCCCCCGATTTAACATTTTGATGCTGAGCAATAACTACGACACTTAGAAACACGGTGCAGTGCCACATTATTCCTGGGTGGATCAGTGCATCATCCTCTTTGTCCTTGCGACTGAAAAGAGGAGCAACAGTCTCC
>NW_011340072.1:132009-134717 GCF_000735185.1 Notothenia coriiceps | reverse complement strand
TGTGTGCCGTTGGCAGTCTCTAGTTTATATTATTTTTATACATCTGAGACCTATGCTATTGCCTAAAAATAGCATGATAGGTGACCTTTAAGTTTATTGTATGTTTCACTGTTAGAATAGCCTGACATTTCATTTTTAATCTTGATCTAGACTAACTTTTACATGATGAATACAATTTTTTTTTATTGTAAAGTCAAATGTAATTTGTAATTTGAATGTCCGTTTTGTGTTTGTTTTGTAGGTGCGGATGAAGTCCATGTTTGCCATCGGCTTCTGCTTTACCGCTCTGATGGGAATGTTCAACTCCATGTAAGTATAACATGTCATGATATCGGGTTAATGTAACATTAATGCCTTTTGATTAAAAAAACGAAATAAAACAGAATTTCATGTGGTGATAGCCTACACTTTTTTATGCTGAAATTGTTCAATTTCTTCAAACATGCCCTTGAGCTCTAATCTTTTTTCTCCTCTTTTTTGTTTTGTTCAGCTTTGATGGGAGAGTAGTGGCCAAGTTGCCGTTCACACCGCTGTCCTACATCCAGGGACTGTCGCACCGCAACTTGCTGGGCGAGGACTACACCGACTGCTCCTTCATTTTCCTCTACATCCTCTGCACCATGTCCATCAGACAGGTAACTGCTACACCTGGACAACATTTATTTAGAGTGTAACAACGTCATTCGCATTGTTCAAATAAGTACGTAGCACTTTTAATGAGCAGCAGAAGGAGACATACAATTGGCAGCCTTAGGTGTGGGTGTTAATCCCCTTTTTTAATAGCAGCTGGTGACACCAACCAGCTGGTACAGGTCATCCAAACCTCATGATGATAAACCAGAGAAGAAAAAACAAGACAAATATCCTATTCTTTCCTTGCAACAATCCACATAAGTGACCAACAGATTTACACATCAACAATAGTAGAAAATGCATGTGAGTACATTAGGGCTGAGCTCGACTAAAGACTTCTCTAAATAATCAGCATCACACTACGCCTGGTTAGTGTGTAGGTCTCTTTCTAGTCACTTTGTAATCTAAGCATTACTGCTTTTAACAACTTTATTTTCTACACCGTAGGGCTGTGCGATTATGGCAAAAATCATAATCACGATTATTTTGGTCAATAATTGATATCACGATTATTAAAAACAATTATCCATTTACTTTGAAAACATCAATTTATTGAAAAAAAACTGTGAACAATATGTTTTTAACAGTTGATTACCCTGAACTTTAAGTATAATTCAACTGAAAAACCAATAAAAAAAAGAATTACATTTTTTTAAAATAATAATCGTTTTATTTCGATTATGTTGTTTTCGTAATCGTTGCAAGCCAAAATTGTAATCGAGATTAAAATACGATTAATTGCACAGCCCTACTACACCGTACTCGCCATGAACTGGTTATTTCTCTGGCCCCAGCCTCCGATGTAACCCTCTGACGTATTCAGTTCTTGGTTTTTGTCATTTTTTTGGTTCCAAATGCAAACCAGTTTTCGGGGCCGAGAGCCGACCCCACCAGGCGGAAACACGAGAAACTGGTTTGCAAAAGGGCACTAGCGCCTGGAACCCGTGTGGTGAGAGAGGGGTTTGTGACGTCAGGGCTACCGGCCTGTCCTGAGTACTCCCCTGGCCAGCTGTGATGATCAGGGGGGGGGGGCGCAGGTAGTGGTCTGCTTCACCATGTGGAAATGGAAAGTGTGCTTGAGTGGCGGGGCAGGCTGTGGAGGGCATAGCTGTCTAATAAAAATAATGTTTGACCTGTGATGCATTGATTTATGTTCCGTAGGGCGAAGGTACATTCAGACAGACGGAAAGACAGATGTGAGAAATAGAAATACAGTATTGGCCACAATATTGCACTTTTAGTCGTTCATCTCTTATTATGTTGACTATGATGTTTCATAGACGTATAAGCGACCCGTTCATACTAGTGTACATGGATGCATGTCAGTGCATTGATAAACGACGGAACTATATGTCAGTGAATTAGTGTCATTCAATTTTTTTAGCAATACAAGACATAACAACAAAGTGTGCCAGAGACACCTAACCCATTCTCATGGGAATAAAACAAAAATACAGATATATAGAAGTTTTCATTTTGTTTTTCCTATTGAAAACACATTCCATCGTTTAGTGAGTATCTATGAAGCAGATCTGAGTTGAAAATTGTACAGACAATTTTCTAGTGCCATGTTCACCACAATAAATAAAACTTATCAGCCCCTGTGCAACAGGACATTCCTGATTTAGATTTGAGTTGTTTGTGTTTACACACACCTAGAAACTTAATCACAGTGTCCAGAAAATAGAATGTTTTCTCCTTTTTGAGAGTGTTGTTGTTCTGTGTCCTCTCTCCCAGAACAATTCAGAAGATGCTCGCCTTCGCGCCCTCCAGAGCTGCCAACCAAGACAGGCCGCGAGGCTTCTGGGACCCCCCCCCACAAGCAGCCAAGTTCTCCTAACCATCCAGACGGGTCTCACGGTGTGCATCCTGGAGACACGGCTCCCTCCTCAGATCACAGAGCACAGCACAAACGGATTCTCGGTTGCAGCTCTGTTTTCTCTGCCTTCTGTTGGATTCCTCACCATGTTTTGTTTTATTTAACTTTAACATAGTCCTTAACTTAGAAAATTTGTTCTTAATGATTACCAAAGGATACAAAAGTCTAA
This sequence comes from Notothenia coriiceps, assembly GCF_000735185.1. Taxonomy (NCBI): domain Eukaryota; kingdom Metazoa; phylum Chordata; class Actinopteri; order Perciformes; family Nototheniidae; genus Notothenia; species Notothenia coriiceps. The sequence continues at coordinate 132,036 of NW_011340072.1, read as the reverse complement.
CCTTGTATTCAGCTCATGCCATACATT